>NC_048588.1:24088481-24163481 GCF_013265735.2 Oncorhynchus mykiss
ACTCCGACAGCATGTCCCAAGCTAGCCATGTTTCCGTGAAACAGAGTATGTTACAATCCCGGATATCTCTTTGGAAAGCAACTCTTTCCCTAACTTCTTTCTTAACTAGGGACCGGACATTAGCGAGTAATATAGTCAGAAGCGATGGGTGGTGTGCGCGCATCTGAAGCCTCACTTGAAGACCGCTCCGCCACCCTCTTCTACGGCGGTGTTGTTTTGAGTCGGCCTCTAGAATCAGTTCGAATGCCCTGGGAGGTGCAGAAAAAGGATCCGCTTTGGGAAAGTTGTATTCCTGGTCGTAGTGCTGGTTGTGCTGGTAAGTTGACGTCTCTCTGATATCCAATAGATCTTCCCACGTGTATGTAATAACACTTAAGGTTTTCTGGGCTAACAATGTAAGAGATAATACATTTAAAAAAATACTGCACAGTTTCCTAAGGAATAGAAGCGAAGCTGCCATCTCTATCAGCGCCATCTTTACTAGTCCGGAATGGGGTGGGGTGGGGGGGGTACAGAACAAGGAGATGGAGTTAGGGAGGGAGGGTACTGAACAGGGAGAAGGGGTGAGGGAGGGAGGGTACTGAACAGGTAGTAGTGGTGAGGGAGGGAGGGTACTGAACAGGGAGAAGGGGAAGGGTACTGAACAGGGAGAAAGGGTGAGGGAGGGAGGGTACTGAACAGGAAGAAAGGGTGAGGTAGGGTGCTGAACAGGGAGAAAGGGTGATGTAGGGTTCTGAACAGGGAGAAGGGGGAGGGAGGGTACAGAAAAGGGAGAAGGGGGAGGGTGCTAAAAAGGGAGAAGAGGGAGGTAGGGTACTGTACAGGGAAAAGGGAAAGTGAGGGTACTTAACAGGGAGAAGGGGGGAGGTACTGAACAGGGAGAAGGGGTGAGCGAGTGTTCTGAACAGGGATAAGGGGTGAGCGAGAATACTGAACAGGGAGAAAGGTGAGGTAGGGTCCTGAACAGGGAGAAGGGGTGAGGTAGAGTACTGTACGGGGAAAGGGGAGAGGGAGGGAGGGTACTGAACAGGGAGAAGGGGTGAGTTAGGGTACTGAACGGGGAAAGGGGAGCGGGAGGGAGGGAGGGTCTGGTGTCCTGTAAAGGACAAAAGGATTGTGGACCTGCCTCCTGCCTTTTGTAGTCACACATAGTCATCCCTCATGTAGGACCTCCCACCCTTCAGACTATCCCTTACCTAACCCCACCTAACCCTCCCAGCCCCCAGCACAGTCTGTCCAGAGCCTCAGAGTGGAGGGAATGGAGAGGGTGTGGGGTGATGGGGTGAGAGGTCCGGGGACAGACCCTAGGTGGGCTATGCCCTTGTGCAAGGTGCTTCATCTGAACGGCATCCCCTCAGCTCCAAGTCCTCACCATAGTCACTACAACAATGTAGTCAGGAGAGGCCAGTATGTTTCTGAATAAATTGTATGTTACAGCATTATACACCACCTTAACAAATGGTCCAGGAGGAGATTGGAATTTCAAATAAACATAATTGAAACAACATCATTAAGCAAAGAAGTAAATGGTACTGTATATAGTGGCTGAGCAAAGGAGTGGTGAATATTCACTGTCAGTAAGAAATATCTTATCTAAACCCTATAACCCCTGATCCAAGTCTGATAAACCTCGCCTGTCTGGCGAAGCTGGTACATGCTAACTCGTTCATTGGTGGACGAATAGTTTGTTTGTCTCTATGGCCACAATATCCCCTCCTCGCGCCTGTAAAAAAAAATACACTTCCTTTTAATACGTTGACCTACCTGGAAATATTTCCCAGTTTTGGAATCCCAATCAGGGGCTTCCATCGCGCTGGCCACATCCATCGGGGGAACAAATTACAGTGGGGATTAGGATTGGGAGGAATAACCCAGTGTTTTATCAGCAAGGCCATGTACCAGCACAGAGCGAGCTGCTTATATTTCAGGTAAACATAATCCAGATTCTGCTCTCTGGGGGTAGATTCAATTAAGATACAGGACAACTTTGTTAATGCGGCCGTATCTTAATACCCCTGCTATGACTGGTAATTAATCTAGGTTTAGGGGTGGAGCTAAACTAGGAGCCAGGGACAGGAACAGAGAAGGATTATACTAGTGCTGTTTCTGCTGTTTCTGCTGTTGCTTCTGTTGCTTCTGCTGCTTTTGTTGCTGATGTTGCTGCTGTTGCTGACGTTGCTGCTGTTGCTGACGTTGCTGCTGTTGCTGATGTTGCTGCTGTTGCTGATGTTGCTGCTGTTTCTGCTGTTGCTGCTGTTTCTGCTGTTGCTGATGTTGCTGCTGTTGCTGATGTTGGTGCTGTTGCTGATGCTGTTGCTGATATTGCTGCTGTTGCTGATGTTGCTGCTGTTGCTGCTGTTGCTGATGTTGCTGCTGTTTCTGCTGTTGCTGCTGTTGCTGACATTGCTGCTGTTGCTGATGTTGCTGCTGTTGCTGATGTTGGTGCTGTTGCTGATGTTGTTGCTGTTGCTGATGTTGGTGCTGTTGCTGATGCTGTTGCTGAGGTTGCTGATGTTGTTGCTGTTGGTGATGTTGCTGCTGTTGCTGCTGCTGTTGCTGCTGTTGCTGATTATGGTGCTGTTGCTAATAATGGTGCTGTTGCTGCTGTTGCTTCTGTTGTTGCTGCTGATGTTGCTGTTGCTGCTGTTGTTGCTGCTATGGCTACTATGGCTGGGCCTGGCAGAAGACTGTAGAGAAGTGTGTCAGTATTATGTTGATCCTGGGCTCCACTGTGTATGCTGACTTCCTTTCTGCTGGACATTCCATCAATGTTACAGTCATTGGTATATGTTCTTGATTAAAGGCAACAGAGGCCATTATGAGACGTGTATCCAGTATTAGTTGATCATCAATGGTAGGGAGGGACCCAACACCCTTAACCCCAGGAGTTGGTCATCAGCACAACACCCACCTCACTGGATCTCCAGATAGCCACTCCCATATCCCATGGACGTGTGATGAGACGAACAGAGTCACTATGTTCTTCCCTCTGGATGTCAATACAGTATGTACCCACTGGGCACAGAGGTCATTTCAACATCTAGTTTTGATTTAGGTTTAGTTGAGTTGTCAACTAATGTGCATTCGACATGAAATCAACCAACAAATGTTGACTTGTTATTGGATTAAGGTTAAAAGTAATGTGAAAAAAATAATTATCTTATGTTGAAGACTTTTTGCAAATCCAAGTTTTCCACATTGATTCAATGTCATCACATAGAATTGTTTTTGTTCAAATGACATGGAAACAGCGTTGATTAAACCAGTTTTTGTCCAGTGGGTATTGACAGTGACAGGTATTGACAGTGACCGTCTGGTATTATAACAGGACATTAAAAGTGGTTCCGTGGAGGGGAGAGCTCTCTGGCTCTGTGGACTGAAGCCCTGGTAGACCACAGAGACTCTGAGTCTTATTCAGATGATGTGCTGCAGATGCTTGTCCTTGAAGAAAGTGAATTAGAGGTCGCACCAAGTCAAAGGGAAAGGGGAGAAGGAGAGAAAGCAATAGAGAAATAGTGAGAGAGAGAAGATAGGGATAGAGAGGTAAAAAAGCAAAGCCCGAGTTGTTCACAGGGAGGCTGATGTACGGAGCACTGACTCTGACAAAAGTGTAACCACAGGACGAAGCAGACAATCCCCTCTTCAGGAAACAGAGATCAAAGTGGATTTAAGTAGTCAGGTCTTGTTCCATGCAATTCAACAGCTAGGCATCCTGCTCTACTTTACTTTTTACTCCATGTTGAGTTTCTAGCTCCCAGCGCGAGCGGAGATAGAGCATCGGAGCTTTGGCACAAGGCTTGAACAGCTTGAACAGCATTCCCGGGAAGCTTTGTAATTACCATAAAAAAATGAATGTCCTTGGAAAAGCGTGGGATTATGTTAGAAGGTGATGATGACAAACATTTCTTACAGTGAAAGATTGCTCAATGCTTTTGTTCTCTCAAGGCCTCAAATTCCTCTTAGTCCATACTTAAAACAGTAATTTTGGCCATTTCTAAGTGATTGCTCCCTCTCTCAAACTTTCAATTGTGATTGGAGCTTCCCTTTTCGCTGTTGTTTTCGTCTTCATCCTACTAGTCCTCATCATCCTCACAGAAGACATATGAACAAACCCTTCAGCCTACTTTTGAACTGTGGTCACATACTGTACGCACTAAACACGCAGACATTGTCCATGCCCTCATTTACTGAAACATTTTTTCTGCAGCTACAACGTTCTATATGGAAAAGAAAAAGGAAAGATAATATACAGTTGTTCCAATAGGAAGCTATGAGGACAAGTCTCCACCGACATGGAGCAGCAGAAGATTAGACATCTCCAGGGAGAACGAGTGTGTTCACCACCTAATAACAGTTGGGAGAGAGTAAGAGGGTGTACCGTTCGTATTGACAACACGCAAGATAGAGGAGTGGGAGGTTAGAGGCATGCAGTAGGGACACATCTCTGTGCGTAGACAGCAATAAATAGATAGGGAGGGGAAAGACTGACAGAGACAAAGAATAAAGAATGAAGAGAGAATAATCGAGGCATTACAAGAATGCAGAACCACACAGAGGCAGAAAGAAGATGGGAAGGAGAGAGGAGAGGACAGAGGAGATGAGGGAAGAGGGGCAGGGTAATTTATTATTTGTCTTGTTTTTACAAACGCCGTTCTCAGGGACTTTCAATTTATTCCCGAGTGCCGGAGCAGTGACGTCTTGGCATGAGGGGACGTCACGTCAGCACCATGGAGAGACATGCCTGTCCAACAGCATCACAATACCTCAGAGACCCTACAACCTCCACATGAGACAGGGAGAGAGAGGGGGGGGTAGAGGGGGAGAGAGCGAGAGAGAGAGAGAGGAGAGAGAGGGGGGGGGGTAGAGGGGGAGAGAGCGAGAGAGAGAGAGCGAGAGAGAGAGAGAGAGAGGAGAGAGGAGAGAGGAGAGAGAGGAGAGAGAGAGAGAGAGAGAGAGGAGAGAGAGAGAGGGGGGGTAGAGGGAGAGAGAGAGAGAGAGAGAGAGAGAGAGAGAGAGAGAGAGAGGGGGGGGTAGAGGGGGAGAGAGCGATAGAGAGATCATCTGCTTTTGGCCTAAAGAGCAGGAACCCAGACTTCAAAGAAATTGGAAATACATCCTACAAAAAAACATGGTATGGAGACGGACCCACTGGTTGCCCTCTAAGTTACAGAGAGCTGTTAGTCCCAACCACCAAACTATAGCAGACTTAACCCACTCTACTAAATTAGTCAAAAAAGGAAAATGTTACATCTGGATAGAAATTAATAAGGAAATGATCTCAACCGAGAACAATGTCCTCATGTGTGCTACCTATATCCACGCAATAGAATCCCCATACTTTAATAAAGACAGCTTCTCCATCCTGGAGGGGGAAATCAATCATTTCCAGGCCCAGGGACGTGTACTAGTCTGTGGCTACCTAAATGCCAGAACTGGACAAAAACCTGACACCCTCAGCACACAGGGGGACAAACACCTACCAGGAGGTGACAGCACACCACTGACACCCCTATCAAATCACAGGAAAATCACACACTACTTGAACAGAGCTATGCTCAATCATGAGGCATCAAAGCCAAAGGAACTGAATAATGTTAAGAAATGCTATAGATGGAAGGAAACTAGTATGGAAATCTACCAAAAAACAATTAGACAACAACAAATTCGAATCCCTTCTAGATAATTTCCTGGACAAAATGTTTCACTGTAATAGTGAAGGTGTAAACTTAGCAGTAGAAAACCTAAACAGTATATTTGACCTCTCAGCTTCCCTATCAAATCAAAAAATGTTAAGCAGACAACCTAAGAGAATTAACAGCAATGACAAATGGTTTGATGAAGAATGCAAAAACCTAAGAAAGAAATTGAGAAACCTATCCAACCAAAAACATAAAGACCCAGAAAACCTGAGCCTACGCCTTAACTATTGTGAATCACTAAAACAATACAGAAATGCTCTACAGAAAAAGAAGGAGCAGCACGTCAGAAATCAGCTCAATGTAACTGAAGAATTCATAGAATCTAATCTGCTTTTTGTTCTATGTTGCTCTGTCTGTATGTTATGTCTTGTTTGTTCTATGTTGCTCTGCGTGTGCTCACTGCTCAATGATTGTCTATATTGTAATTGTTTTTAATAACCTGCCCAGGGACTGCGGTTGAAAATTAGCCGGCTGGCTAAAACCCGCACTTTTACTGAAACGCTGATTAATGTGCACTGTCCATGTAAAAGTAAATAAACGCAAACTCAACCACTTCTGGGAAAAACAGAAAACGCTAAACAAACAACAACACGAAGATTTATCTATCCAAAACAGAGATTTATGGATAAACCACTTGTCCAATGTTTTTGGCTCTTTAAGAACAAATAGTAAAAATATATACATGATCAAATACAAATTTTAAAATCAACTTTAAAAGACTACCAGAACACACTGGATTCTCCAATTACATTGAATGAACTACAGAACAAAATACAAACCCTCCAAACAAAAAAGGCCTGTGGGGTTGATGGTATCCTAAATGAAATTTAAAAAAATACAGACCACAAATTCCAATTGGCTATACTGAAACTCTGTAACATCATCCTCTGCATTATAATTAATAGCAAACACATTTCCTCTGCAAAAACAATGTACTGAGCAAATGTCAAATAGGATTTTTACCAAATTACTTTATGACAATCCACGTATTCACCCTGCACACCATAATTGACAAGCAAACAAACCAAAACAAAGGCAAAGGCAAAGTATTCTCATGCTTTGTTGATTTCAAAAAAGCTTTCGACTCAATATTGCATGACGCTCTTCTTTACAAATTGATGGAAAGTGGTGTTGGTGGGGAAAATGAACAACATAATAAAATCTATGTACACAAACAACAATTGTGCGGTTAAAATTGGTAAAAATACACACATTTCATTACACAGGGCCGGGGGGTGAGACAGGGATGAAGCTTAAGCCTCACCCTCTTCAACATATATATAGCAACAAATTGGTGAAGGCAATAGAACAGTCTGCAACACCTGGCCTCACCCTACTAGAATCTGAAGTCAAATGTCTACTGTTTACTGATGAAATGGTGTCTCTGTCACCAACTAAAGAGGACCTACAGCAGCACTTAGATCTTCTGCACAGATTCTGTCAGACCTGGGCCCTGACAGTAAATCTCAGTAAGACAAAGATAATAGTGTTCCCGTACCCCTTCAAACATTCAACCTCCAGCTGCACACCCCTTCTAGCACCATGGTCAGCGCACTCTCAAATGTTTTTTTGCCATCATTGTAAGCCTGCCACACACACTCTATATGATACATTTATTAAACATAAGAATGAGTGTGAGTTTTTGTCACAACCCGGCTCGTGGGAAGTGACAAAGAGCTCTTGTAGGACCAGGGCACAAATAATAATATCATATTAATCTAAAATGAAGCTCTTTGTTTAGACATCTTAAATATAAAACTATTTGTTAATTGAAAATTTGCAATAACTCACCACGGGTTAATGAGAAGGGTGCGCTTGAAAAGATGCACCTAACTCACCACGGGTTAATGAGAAGGGTGCGCTTGAAAAGATGTACATAACTCACCACGGGTTAATGAGAAGGGTGCGCTTCAAAAGATGCACATAACTCACCACGGGTTAATTAGAAGGGTGCGCTTGAAAAGATGCACATAACTCACTACGGGTTAATGAGAAGGGTGCGCTTTAAAAGATGCACATAACTCACCACGGGTTAATGAGAAGGGTGCGCTTGAAAAATGCACATAACTCACCACGGATTAATGAGAAGGGTGCGCTTGAAAAGATGCACATAACTCACCACGGGTTAATGAGAAGGGTGCGCTTGAAAAGATAAACATAACTCACCACGGGTTAATGAGAAGGGTGCGCTTGAAAAGATGCACATAACTCTGCAATGTTAGGTTGTATTGGAGAGAATCTCAGTCTTAAATCATTTACCACACACAGTCTGTGCCTGTATTTTGTTTTCATGCTAGTGAGGGCAAAGAATCCACTCTCACGTAGGTGCGTGGTTGCAAAGACAATCAGTGTCTTCACAGCACGATTTGCAAAGGCAGGATATTAGGAGCGCAGCCAAATACAGAAATCTGGTATTGGCTTCTGATTAAATTATATTTTCACAGAACTGCTTGTTACAATTTTGATGAGGCTCTCTTGTTCAGATATCGGTAAGTGGACTGGAGGCAGGGCATGAAAGGGATAACGAATCCTGTTGTTTGTGTCATCCGTTTCGGAAAAGTACCTGCGTATTTGCACACCCAACTCACTCAGGTGCTGCTCTATATTACATTTAACATTGTCTGTAAGCTTGAGTTAATTTGCACACAAAAAATCATACAATGATAGAAAGACCTGTGTGTTGTCCTTGTTAATGCAGGCAGAGAAGAGCTCCAACTTCTTTATCATAGCCTCAATTTTTTCAAAAATGTAGTTGCGGAGAGTCCCTGTAATCCTAGATTCCGATCACTCAGGCAAGAAAAAACATCACCCAGATAGGCCAGTTGTGTGAGAATCTTGTCATCATGCAAGTGGTCAGACAAGTGAAAATGATGGTCAGTAATGAAAACTTCAAACTCGTCTCTCAATTCAAAAAAATGTGTCAATACTTTGCCCTTGATAACCAGCGCACTTCTGTATGTTGTCCAAGCATTACATGGTCGCTGCACATATCATTGCATAGTGCAGAAAATACACAAGAGTACAGGGGCCTTGCTTTAACAAAGTTAACCATTTTCACTGTTGCGTCCAAAACGTCTTTCAAGCTGTCAGTCATTACTTTGGCAGCAAGAGCCTCTTGGTGGATGCTGCAGTGTACCCAAGTGGCGTCGGGAGCAACTGCTTGCACACGCGTTACCACTCCACTATGTCTCCCTGTCATGGCTTTTGCACCATCAGTACAGATACCAACTCATCTTGGCCACCAAAGTCCATTTGATGTCACAAAGCTGTCCAATACATAAAAAATATCCTCTCATGTTGTCCTGGTTTCCAGTAGTTTGCAGAGAGGATGTCTTCCTTAATTGACCACCCATAAAAGTAATGGACATATACTGTACCAGGAGCTGTGCCAGGCCTGCCACGTCTATTGACTCATCCAGCTGTAATGCATATAATTCACTGGCTTGTATGCGAAACAGTAAAATTGTTTCAAACCATTTCCTGCATGTCACTGATGTGTCGTGAAACAGTGCTGTTTGATGGAGTAATTGTCTGTATAGTTTTTTGGGGCCTTTTCCCCCAGCATTGTCCTAGCCATATCCATGGTTGCAGGAAGAATTAAGTCCTCCACAATTGTATGGGTCTTGCATGTCCTAGCCACTCGGTAGCTCACCATATAAGACACTACTAGCCCCTTCTTATTAATGGTATCTGTTGCTTTTATACATGTCTTACTACTAGAAAGTCATCTTAATTCTCTCTCAAAAAACTCCACTTCATTGAGTTGTGAGAGAGTACTTTTACACATATAACACACTGTGGCTTAGGAAAGGCACTACTCCCAATATAAGTTAACCCCAAACCAATGTAGTTCTCATCATATTTGCGCCTCTTCGATGGTCCAACGTCCCTGTCTGTTGTTTTCCAGGGTAAAGGGAGCAGTAGCTTTTCGGATGCATCAGATGTCCATGCTAGCTGGGCTATCAACAAATGTAGAATTACTGATGCTAGCATTGGATGTGCTCATGGAAGCAAAACAACTTGTGTTGTCGACAGGTGCAGGTGTGGTACTGCTGGTAGTAGCAGTACTACCAGTAGAGCTGGTATGTGTCTCTATGGACGCAGGCCTTACTTTTTAAGCTTTTATACATTTTTGAGCAAACGGAATGAGCAGCAGCTACATTTGGCTACACATGGACTGTTAGTGGAATTTCCTCGAGAGAGTAAAGGTCCATTTGATTGGATGTTCATTATTTGACAAGGCTACCTGTATTTGACATTGTGCTGTTATTTCGCCGAACACTAGATGGTTTCACTTTATTTTTTGCAGTGAAAAGGCTATTCTCGTAAGAAAAAAAACTTGCCCATATGTATAGCCCCGTTGGAAAATATAATTGGACTGTTTGAAAATGTGAGGAACATAAAAAAAAGAATATATATATATATATATATATATATATATATATATATATATATTTTTTTTTTTATTTGATATTTTTACAAATTGGAATCACATTTTTATTTGGTGTACCCCAATGGCATTGCGCGTACCCCTGGGGTAGGCATACCCCAGTTTTGGAATACCTTCCTTAGAGCACACAAAAAACTATACATACCTTGGCCTAAGCATCTGCGCCACAGTTAACTTACACAAGGATGTGAACGGAGAGGCATGGCAAGAAGGGCCTTCTATCCCATCAAAATAAATATTACATTTGACATACCAATTAGGATCTGGCAAAAGAATACTTGAATCAGTTATAGAACCCATTGCCCTTTATGGTTGTGAGGTCTGGGGTCTGCTCACCAACCAAGAATTCACAAAATGGGACAATCTGTGAAGATGGCGCCGAAGAGGACGGCTGACGTTTTACATGCTCCTAACCAATTGTGCTATTTTGTTCGTTTTTTATGCGTTGATTGTAAAAAATATATTATTTTATATAATGCTGCTGCTTACGACCGAAAACAACTTCTGTACATCAGAACAGCAATTACTCACCACCAACTGGAAAAATCTTTTTCCTTTAACGAGTCCGACAAGAAGGATATACCGCTCTCTCAGGAACAGACCCAAATCGCCAATCAGGTTTCAGGTAAGACCCAAGTGCAGATTGTGTAGAAGTAACAATGTTTTCTGCAACAACAGCGGCAGGCAAACGAAAGGTCAAGGCAGGCAGGAGTCGATAATCCAGAGTAGCGGCAAAGGTACCAGGCGGCAGACAGACTCAGGGTAAGGCAGAGGTGGGTAATCTAGAGGAGGGCAAAGGTACAGGTTGGCAGGCAGGCTCAGACTCAGGGTCAGGAGCAGGCAGAGTGGTGAGGCAGGTGGGTTTTGAGGCAGGACAAGCAAGGGTCAAAACCAGGAAGGCGAGCAAAGAGAGACTGGAAAAAGCAGGAGCTGAGACACAAAATACTGGTTGACTTGAACAAACAAGACGAACTGGCAACAGACATACAGAGAACACAGGTATAAATACACCAGGGATAATGGGGAAGATGGGCGACACCAGGAGGCAATCACAAAGACAGGTGACACAGATCAGGGCGTGACATCCCCGTCAAGAAAAGATGGAGGCAAAGAGGACACAGATCGGGCTGCCTTCAGAGAATCCGTACGCGAGCGAGTAAACTCCCACTGCCATCTGTTCTACTTGCTAACATGCAATCATTGGAAAATAAAATTGATGACCTATGATTACGTTTATCCTACCAATGGGACATTAAGAACTGTAATAGTTTATGTTTCACCGAGTCATGGCTGAACGACAACACGGATAATATAGAGTTGGCGGGATTTTCCATGCACCAGCAGAACAGAGCAGCTACGTCTGGTAAGACGAGGGGTGGGGTCTGTGTCTTTTTGTCAATAACGGCTGGAGTACGATATCTAATATTAAAGAAGTCTCGAGGTATTGTTCGCCTGAGGTAGAGTACCTTATGATAAGCTCTAGAGCACACTAACTACCAAGAGTTCTCATCTTTATTATTTCGGAGCAGTCTATTTACCACCACAGACCAATGCTGGAACTAAGACAGCAGTCAACCAACTCTATAAGCAAACGAGAAAATGCTCATCAAGAAGCAGTGCTCCTAGTGGCCGGGGACTTTAATGCAAGCAAACTTGAATCAGTTTTACAACATTTTTACCAGCATGTCACATGTGCAACCAGAGGGGGAAAAAAACTTTAGACCACGTTACTCCACACACAGAGGAGCATACAAAGCTCTCCCCCTCCCTCCATTTTACAAATCTGACCATAATGATATCCTCCTGATTCATGCTTACAAGCAAAAACTAAAGCAGGAAGTACCAGTGACTCGCTCAATACCTAAATTGTCAGATGATGTGGGTGCTACGCTACAGGACTGTTTTGCTAGCACAGACTGGAATATGTTCCGGATTCGTCCAATGGCATTGAGGAGTATAGCACCTCAGTCATCGGCTTCATCAATAAGTGCATCAACGACGACGTCATTGACCGTACGTACATATCCCAACCAGAAGCCATGGATTACAGGCAACATCCGCATCGAGCTAAAGGCTAGAGCTGCTGCTTACAAGGAGCGGGACATTAATCCGGACGCTTAAAAGAAATCCCGCTATGCCCTCTGATGAACCACCAAACAAGCAAAGCATCAATACAGGATTAGGATTGAATCCTGCTACACTGGCTCTGACGCTCATCGGATGTTGCAGGCCTCCAAAACTATTAAGGACTACAAAGGGAAACCCAGACGTGAGCTGCCCAGTGACACGAGCCTACCAGACGAGCTAAATTCCTTTACGCTAGCTTCGAGGCAAGCAACACTGAAGTATGCACTAGCTGTTCTGGATGACTGTGTGATAACGCTCTCAGTAGCCGATGTGAGCAAGATCATTAGCTTTTTGGTGACTGGGGGGCAGTATTGAGTAGCTTGGATGAATAAGGTGCCCAGAGTAAACTGCCTGCTACACAGCCATAAGAGCTAGAATTAGTTGGCGGAGTTGGCGGGGTGGGATGCTACCGTCCCGAAAATCCCAGAGAGGTTAAACAGGTCAACATTCACAAAGCCTCGGGGCCAGATGGATTGCAAGGACGTTTACTCAAAGCATGCGCTGACCAACTGGCAAGTATCTTCACTGACATTTTCATCCTCTCCCTGACTGAATCTGTAATACCTACATGTTTCAAGCAGACCACCATAGTCCCTATGCCCAAGGAAGCGAAGGTAACCTGCCTACCTCTCCGTAGCACTCATGTCGGTAGCCATGAAGTGCTTAGAAAGGCTGGTCATGGCTCACATCAACAGCATCCTCCTGTATAACCTAGACCCACTCCAATTCGCATACTGCCCCAACAGATCCACAGATGACGCAATCTCAATCGCACTCCATGCTGCCCTTTCCCACCTGGACAATGCCGTTCATTGACTGCAGCTCAGCATTCAACACCATAGTGCTCACGAATCTCATCACTATGCTAAGGATCCTGGAACTAAATACCTCCCTATGCAACTGGATCCTTCCTGACAGGCCGCACGCCCACAGGTGGTAAGGGTAGGCAACAACATGTCTGCCATGCTGAACCTCAACACTGGGGCCCTTCAGGGGTATGAACTTAGTACCCTCCTGTACTCACTGTTCACCCACGACTGCATGGCCAAACATGACTCCAACACCATCATTAAGTTTGCTGACGACACAACAGTGGTAGGCCTGACCACCGAAAAAGATGGCACAGCCTATAGGGAGGAGGTCAGAGAACTGGCAGTGTAGTGCCAGGACAACAACCTCTCCCTCAATGTGAGCAAGACAAAGGAGTTGATCGTGGACTCCAGGAAAAGAAGGGCCGAACAGGCCCCTATTTAACATCAACGGGGCTGCAGTGGAGCGGGTCGAGGGTTTCAAGTTCCTTGGTGTCCACATCACCAACGAACTATCATGGTCCCAACACACCAAGACAGTCGTGAAAAGGGCATGACAAAACATTTTCCGCCTTAGCAGACTGAAAAGATTTGGCATGGGACCCAAGATCCTCAAAAAGTGTTACAGCTGCACCATCAAGAGCATCTTGACCGGTTGCAACACCGCCTGGTATGGCAACTGCTCGGCATCTGACCATAAGGCACTACAGAGGGTTGTACGCACTGCCCAATACATCACTAGGTCCAAGCTTCAAGCCACCCAGTACCTACAGTTGAAGTCAGAAGTTTACATACACTTAGGTTGGAGTCATTAAAACTAATTTTTCACTCCACAAATGTTTTTTTTTTTGCTTTCAATCCACCACTCCACAAATGTCTTGTTAACAAACTATAGTTTTGGCAAGTCGGTTAGGACATCCACTTTGTGCATGACACAAGCCATTTTCCCCACAATTGTGTACAGACAGATTATTTCACTTATAATTCACTGTATCATAATTCCAATGGATCAGAAGTTTACATACACTAAGTTGACTGTGCCTTCAAACAGCTTGGAGAAATCCCCCCAAAAATGATGGCTTTAGAAGTTTCTGATGGGCTAATTGACATAATTTGAGTCAATTGGAGGTGTACCTGTGGATATATTTCAAGGCCTACCTTCAAACTCAGAGCCTATTTGCTTGACAAAATGGGAAAATCAAAAGAAATCAGCCAAAACCTATAAAAAAAAAAAAGTAGACCTCCACAAGTCTGGTTCATCCTTGGAAGCAATTTCCAAATGCCTGAAGGTACCACGTTCATCTGTACAAACAATAGTATGCAAGTATAAACACCATGGGACCTCGCAGCCGTCATACCTCTCAGGAAAGAGACGCGTTCTGTCTCCTAGAGATGAACCTACTTTGGTGCGAAAAGTGTAAATCAATCCCATAACAACAGCAAGGGACCTTGTGAAGATGCTGAAGGAAACAGGTACAAAAGTATCTATATCCACAGTAAAACGAGTCCGATATCGACATAAGCT
Organism: Oncorhynchus mykiss; assembly: GCF_013265735.2. NCBI lineage: Eukaryota > Metazoa > Chordata > Actinopteri > Salmoniformes > Salmonidae > Oncorhynchus > Oncorhynchus mykiss. The sequence continues at coordinate 24,103,092 of NC_048588.1, forward strand.
GACAGGTCGTACAGCAAAGAAGAAGCCACTGCTTCAAAACCGCCATAAGAAAAGCCAGACTACGGTTTGCAACTGCACATGAGGACAAAGATTGTACTTTATGGAGAAATGTCCTCTGGTCTGATGAAACAAAAATAGAACTGTTTGGCCATAATGACCATTGTTATGTTTGGAGGAAAAAGGGGGAGGCTTGCTTGCCAAAGAACACCATCCCAACCGTGAAGCACGGGGGTGGCAGCATCATGTTGTGGGGGTGCTTTGCTGCAGGAGGGACTGGTGCACTTCACAAAATAGATGGCATCATGAGGATGGAAAATCATATGGATATATTGAAGCAACTTCTCAAGACATCAGTCAGGAAGTTGAAGTTTGGTCGCAAATGGGTCTTCCAAGTGGACAATGACCCCAAGCATACTTCCAAAGTTGTGGCAAAATGGCTTAAGGACAACCTGTCAAGGTATTGACTGAACCTGACCTCAATCCCATAGAACATTTGTGGGCAGAACTGAAAACCTGTGTATGTGCAAGGAGGCCTACATGCCTGACTCAGTTACACCAGCTCTGTCAGGAGGAATGGGCCAAAATTCCCCCAACTTATTGTGGGAAGCTTGTGGAAGGCTACCCAAAACGTTTGACCCAAGTTAAATAATTTAAAGGCAATGCAACTACTAATTGAGTGTATGTAAACTTCTGACCCACTGGGAAAGTGATGAAAGAAATAAAAGCTGAAATAAATCATTCTCTCTACTATTATTATTCACATTCTTAAAATAAGGTGGTGATCCTAACTGAAAAAAGATTGGGAATTTTTACTATGATTAAATGTCAGAAATTGTGAAAAACTGAGTTTAAATGTATTTGGCTAAGGTGTATGTAAAATTCCAACTTCAACTGAATATTTTAGGCGGTGTCAATGGAAAGCCCACAAAATTGTCAGACTCCAGTCACCTGATTCTTAGACTATTTCCTCTGCTACCGCACACAAAACAAACAGAACAAAAGGTTCCTCAACAACTTCTACCCACAAGCCATAAGACTGCTGAACAATTGACTACTACACTGACCCCCCCCCCCCCCGTTTGTTTCGTACACTGCTGTTACTTACTGTTTATTACCTACCTATCACTCACCACTACCTACATGTACAAATTACCTCAACTAACCTGTAACCCCGCACACTGACTCGGTACCCCTTGTACTGTATATAGCCTCATTATTGTTATGTTATTATGTGACTTTAAAAAAAAATTAAACTTTTGTTTATTTGGTAAATATTTTCTTAATAAAGTTTGATTTGATTTGAAACACCAAATTGAGACTCTGCATGCAGACTTCTGCAAAAATATCCCCCATGTACAATTGTAACACCAAATAATGTATGCAGAGCAGAATTAGGCCGATACACGCTAATTAACAAAATCCAGAAAAGAGCTGTTAAATTCTGCTACAACCTAAAAGGAAGCGATTCCTAAACCTTCCATGACAAAGCGATTACCTACAGAGAAAACTGGAGAATAGACCCCTAAGCAGGCTGGTCCTGTCACTCTGTTCACAAACAGACCTCATATAGCCCCAGGACCCAACCAAATCATGAGAAAACAAAAAGATAATTACTTGACAAATTGGAAACAATTTACTGAAAAACAGAGCAAACTAGAATGCTATTTGGCCCTAAACAGAGAGTGCACAGTGGCAGAATACCAGACCATTGTGACTGACCCAAAATTAAGGAAATCTTTCACTATGTATAGACTCAGTGAGCATAGCCTTGCTATTGAGAAAGGCCACCGAAGGCAGACCTGACTCTCAAGAGAAGACAGGCTATGTGCACACTGCTCACAAAATGAGGTGGAAACTGAGCTGCACTTCCGAACCTCTTGCCAAATATATGACCATTTTAGAGACATATATTTCCCTCAGATTACATAGACACACACAAAAAAAAGTTTTTTTTTTGTAAACTCCCATAGCTATTGGGTGAAATACCTCAGTGTGCAATCGAGCAGCAAGGTTTCTGACCTGTTGTCACAAGAAAAGGTCAACCAATGAAGAAACAACACCATTGTTAATTCAACCTATATTTATGTTGATTTATTTTCCCTTTTGTACTTTAACTATTTGCACATCATTACAACACTGTAAATAGACATAATGTGACATTTGAAATTTGAAACAAATTTTTATTTAATTTAATTTTTATTGTTCTATTTCACTTGCTTTGTAATGTAAACATATGTTTGACATGCAACAAAGCCCTTTAAATAAATAGAGAGAGAGAGAGAGAGAGAGAGAGAGAGAGAGAGAGAAAGAGAGAGAGAGAGAGAGAGAGAGAGAGAGAGAGAGAGAGAGAGAGAGCTGTCCATCTTCTCATTTATCTCCAGCCCTCTAGGAGTAAGACCAGACTCCCAGGAGTAAGATCCAGGAGTAACCCCAATCAGTAGGAACAGACCCTCATCAGTAAGACCAGAAACCCAGCAGTAAGACCAGACACCCATCAGTAAGCTCAGACACCCATCAGTAAGACCAGACACCCATCAGTTTGACCAGACACCCATCAGTAAGACCAGACACCCATCAGTAAGACCAGACACCCATCAGTAAGACCAGACACCCATCAGTAAGACCAGACACCCATCAGTTTGACCAGACACCCATCAGTTTAACCAGACACCCATCAGTAAGACCAGACACCCATCAGTAAGACCAGACACCCATCAGAAAGCTCAGGCACCCATCAGTTTGACCAGACACCCATCAGTTTGACCAGACACCCATCAGTAATACCAGACACCCATCAGTATGACCAGACACCCATCAGTAAGCTCAGACACCCATCAGTTTGACCAGACACCCATCAGTAAGCTCAGACACCCATCAGTTTGACCAGACACCCATAATTAAGCTCAGACACCCATCAATAATCTCAGACACCCATCAGTAAGACCAGACACACATCAGTTTCACCAGACACCCATCAATAAGACCAGACACCCATCAGTAAGACCAGAAACCCATCAGTAAGACCAGACACCCATCAGTAAGACCAGACACCCATCAGTAAGACCAGACACCCATCAGTTTGACCAGACACACATCAGTAAGACCAGACACCAATCAGTAAGACCAGACACCCATCAGTAAGACCAGACACCCATCAGTAAGACCAGACACCAATCAGTAAGACCAGACACCCATCAGTAAGAACAGACACCCATCAGTTTGACCAGCCACCCATCAGTTTGACCAGACACACATCAGTTTGACCAGACACCCATCAATAAGACCAGACACCCATCAGTAAGACCAGACACCAATCAGTAAGACCAGACACCCATCAGTAAGAACAGAAACCCATCAGTAAGACCAGACACCCATCAGTAAGCTCAGACACCCATCAGTTTGACCAGACACCCATCAGTAAGAACAGACACCCATCAGTAAGCTCAGACACCCATCAGTAAGACCAGACACCCATCAGTAAGACCAGAAACCCATCAGCAAGACCAGACACCCATCAGTAAGAACAGACACCCATCAGTGAGCTCAGACACCAATCAGTTTGACCAGACACCCATCAGTTTGATCAGACACCCATCAGTTTGATCAGACACCCATCAGTAAGACTAGACACCCATCAGTAAGCTCAGACACCCATCAGTAAGTTCAGACACCCATCAGTAAGACCAGACACCCATCAGTAAGACCAGACACCCATCAGTAAGACCAGACACCCATCAGTAAGATCCGACACCCATCAATAAGATCCCAAGGAGTAAGACCAGACCTTCAGGAGTAAGACCAGACCTCCAGGAGTAAAACCAGACCCCCAGGAGTAAAACCAGACCCCCAGGAGTAAGATCAGACCCCGAAGAGTAAGACCAGATCCCCAGGAGTAAAACCAGACCCCCAGGAGTAAGATCAGACCCCGAGGAGTAAGATCCCCAGGAGTAAGACCAGACCCCCAGGAGTAAGACCAGACCCCCAGGAGTAAAACCAGGCCCCAGGAGTAAGATCAGACCCCGAGGAGTAAGACTAGATCCCCAGGAGTAAGACCAGATCCCCAGTGTGACAGGCTTTCAGAGTCTACCATCTCCCCAGGAGAAAGAGATGGTCTTCCCTGGTTGACAGTCACACATCCTCTCCGATCCTACCCCTTTCCCATAGAAAGAGAGAGTGAGAGAGACCAGTACCCCTCTGTGACAACCGCTCAAGGTCTCTCCAACTCCCCAGGAGTTAAACAAATCCCCCAGTGAGATAGCTTCACAGTCTCCCTACAATCTTCCCCATGGTCCTCTATGCATGACATCTCCTGTCTGTCCAACCCCTCAGGAGACAGAGAGCAGTGGGGGAGGGGGGGGGTGACTCTCTCCAGGAGCACCTCAACAACTCTGAAGAAAAAGAGGACAACAAACAGGGCCTTAACCTGAAGAGGTGATGGGGGTTCCCTTCCCCCTTCCTGCTGAATTAAACCAAGATAGAGGAATTCATTAAAAATCTAAGCCCCCCCTCCCCCCCTCCCCCTCTTTCACCATCCTCTCCTTCCTCCCAAACTGCTACCATCCTGTAATCCGACAGATTAATGGCAGAGCATGAAATGTGGCGTTTGCGTTGACAAAAGTTACACGTCGGGGGAGGGGTTGGAGGGCTTTGGTAGGGTGGATTACGCCGTACAGACCCCCTTAATGCCAGCATAATTTGATGGAGCTGCCAATTTGCTGCATGCGCACTCCTCCCGCCAAAGCCGTCTTTGCGGCTCACTTCTGAGGAAGTTTAAGTTGGACCGGCTGAGAGCCTTGTTCAGGGGAGGGGCTGTCGTCACATTTGTACTAAAGCCCCCCACCTACCACAACCTCCCACCCCCCAGATGACTGTCACAGCACCCATGTCCCCCTTACATAGTGTGGTAGTCAGGTGGGAATTTTCAACCAGTTTCCAAAGGGTACATTTCAAAAAGACCCCAAGACCCTTCACCCATAGGCCAGGAGATGGAGCTTAACCAGATGTAAAAGGTAGCATGTAGAGCATAACACATATATTGTGACTTTGGTGGGAGCTTCTGAGGTCACTGTAATTCCTAACTTGCCTATAGCAGGAACATGCTTGTCTCCAATCATCTGCAAAGACACACCTGTCATCAGTCTCTGTGAAGGGGGAGGAGGGGTGCACATCCAATCAAACCAGTGTAGACTTGTCCCATTGCCCGCCACATCCTCCCCCCTCCTTGAAATAATACTCATAATTCGAGGGGAGGGGGTCGCTCTTTAGCATCATTCAAAAGACATTTCCAAACTATCGCTCAAAGTGACAGAGGTAGGCACTGGGGGTGAGCCCCAAAACAATCCCGCTCATTCACACCTCTCTGCAGCGTTCTTCCACCCCCCCCCCCCCCCCCCCCACCCGCATGCAATTAATCCCAGCAAAACATGTCTGATTGAATCTTTTCAAGCAAATCCTTCGCCATGGCTTTTGTTGGTTCACTCCTTGTCAACATCCATTAAAGTATGTTTGTAATTCTCAGGAAGTGGCCATCTTTACAAAATATGGAGCAGAAAGAAAGAAGGGAGGAGAAAGGGAAACCAAAACCTCTGGCGCAGACTGATCCCACTGTCTTCAACTTTAATCAACTGTACGTTGACCGCTTGACATCTCTCTCTCTATCGCTCTCTATCCCTTTCTCTCTCCCTCTCTCTCTATAATAATGGGCTGTTTGGAATGCAGGAGGCAAGCTCCACATCAATCATTCGTGCCAGTCCCCCCCCCCCCCCCCCCCCCCCACCTCCCTCCCACCCCCTTCCCGCTGCAATAAATATGCAAATGAGCTGAAGCCAGTCACTGGTAATTTCAAGCTCGGCTCACTAGTGGTAAAAAAGGACACAAATGTATTAATTGCTGGCGGCCGAAGGAATCCCAATTCTGTGGGCATTGATTACAAAGGAGGCATGAGTGATTTCGGAGGGGGGTTCTGGGGGGCTGATGGGTGCAAAATCCATTTATGAAGATTGGGGGTGGCATGGGATGGGGGTGAGTTATTCACAATAACCCAACCCAGATATCTTACAGAGGCTTTACCAAACAGTGGTACCTTCATGACCCAGTTAGGACTGGTTATGTAGGGTTTCCTATAAGACATCTAAATCTAGACTGTGTGATCACTGACCAGGATGGGCAACCTTCGTCCAAATACAGACATACAAGAGCATGCATATGCTTACACACACACACACACACACACACACACACACACACACACACACACACACACACACACACACACACACACACACACACACACACACACACACACACACACACACACTACACTTAGTTTACATGTACGTGTGTGTCCTACCTGGGCAGTGGGCATACACACTCCACTGTGTGCCCACACACTCCACTGTGTGCCCCCCACCTTCCCCTCCCACAGTAAACAGCGACCTGGGTACGCTCAATACACAGCTGCCTCTGCTAATGTGAGATTATGTCGCGTGGAGACCCAATTATCCACCATTGATCCCAAACAACTCCTAATGGCTCACAGAGCAGCAATGCACAGAGAGGTACTAGGACCCACTTGGGTGCTTCCGTATGTACACACATGCAAATTCTAGTGGGAGACGAGGTGCTCAAGGTGAAGGTGAACCCTTTCTTTCTGCTGGGTCAGATTTAGGAGTGATTAGGCGTGTGTGCGTGCGTGTGTGCGTGCATGCAAGCATATTTTTGCAGGGTGCGGGGTGGATTGGGGGGTTTCCCGGATTAGTATAGAGACAAACTGGTCGTTAAACACAACACAGAGAGATTCAAAAACCCAACCTGACGAACCTACAATACCAGTAAGCTACTTCACTTTGTTTCAGTAATTAATCCTAATGTGCTTCGTCTCCAGACAGACATTTTCAAAGGGGCTTGCCAAGGATTCAAGATTGCCAATTGAGCAATGACAACAACATTGACAAAAGCAACAAGCTTAACATCAGTTAGGCACTTTATCTGTGAGTGTGCATGTGCATGTGCATGCAAGCTGCAAATACCTGAAAAGCCCCATCGTTTCACATATATTCACGTATATGCATGGCCAAGCTGAGCCAGAAGTTGAATAAAAAACACCACAATAAAATAACAGCCTGGTCCAACATGGCTGCAGTCCAAGGAATCCCATCTCCCATAAATTATGGCCGTAAACTTTTCCCGCCGTGCGGGCTAATTAATTCCTGTACTATACACAAAAGGAAATGCTGGGTGACAAATGGGAGCAGGACTTGAAAGCTGCCAGGTCTGCAAAACATTTTCTACTCCGATTTATAAGCAATTTTGTAGTAAATCATCAACCAGAACTGGCTACTTTGGGAGGCAGTGTGGCTGAGGCAGCGTGTGCACAGAACCGTTTTGGAGGCAGGAGGGAGAGAAGGAGGGTGTGGTAAATGGACAAACAGAGAAGACAGAGAAAACAATGGACAAATAATAGTCAAAATACATGTTTGTCATTTAGCAGATACTCTTATCCAGAGCAATTAGGGTTAAATGCCTTGCTCAAGGCAACATAGACAGATTTTTCACCTAGTCAGCTCCGAGGTTCAAACCAGGAACATTGCAGTTACTGGCCCAACTCTCTTAACCGCTAGGCTACCTGCCACCCCAAACAAGCCTGTAAGGTTGTGTATGAGAGACTATGAACACAGTTATGATTGCTTTCTTTTTCTCTTTCCAGACATGTTTCTATAGACCAGATATTGATAATATTTTTTTATGAAGGAAGCTGTGCAAGGCACCTGACAATCACATGGTTCCAGCCTTCCCCTGTGCCAACAATAAGCAAGGAGCATTCCAGTATTCCAAATATCTATTGGACTTGGGCCTACAACAACAAATAACTTATAACCAGCTCCTATAGCGAATGATGGAGGGCAGTATCTAACTCAGGTGGAGAGCTCACTTTGGGCCGACATTAATCTGGTGCTGAAGCCAATGCAAATATATGGGAGATGATGGACAGCTAGTGAACTGCTTTACACCAGCTCTGGAAATTAGCCTCATTGCTTGACACAGGCCTTTATCAATGTCTCTGGAATGGGACTTATCTGAATGGGACTGAGGCACTCAGTGGACAAGACAGTGACAGAGTGGGTAGACTCACAGCCATGGCTCAAAGACTCATTACATACATTACATCAGTGTTTAAGGTATTTTCATTCAGATGGGACCTTAAAAATACTAATTGGATTATAAATGCTTTCCTTTTCATAAAACGGTTGTTTTTTCTTCAGTTTTGTTGTACATGCTCATCAGCTACACCCCATTACCATGGTCACTGTTGAACTATATTCAGTTTGGGCAAAACAACGTTAGTATAAACAAACATGGTGACAAACAAACAGCAATTTCAATAAACAGCTTCTTGGTGTGGCAGCTTTTTATAACATTGATCACAGATGTTTATAACATTGATCACAGCTTTTCATAACATTGATCACAGCTGATTATGACACTGATTACAGCTTTTTATAACATTGATACAGCTGTTTATAATATTGATAACAGATTTGTATAACATTGAATACAGCTGTTTATATAATTGATCCCAACTTTTGCTAAAGTTCATCACGGCTGTTTATTACATTGATTACAGCTGTCAATAACAACGATTACAGGATTTATACAATTGATCAAAGCGGTTTATAACATCGATCACAGCTTTTTATAACATTGATAATAGCTGTTTATAACATTGATCACAGCTTTTATAACATTGATCACAGTTGTTGATAAATTTGAATATTGCTGTTTATAACATTGATCAATGCTGTTTATAAAATTGATCAAGGCTGTTTATAACATTGATCACAGCTTTCTCTAACACTGATCACAGCTTTGAATTTTTTTATTACAACTGTTTATAACATTGATCACAGCTTTTTATAACATTTATCACAGCTGTATATAACATTGATCAAAGTTGTTTAGAACATTGATTACGGCTGTATATAACACTGATCAAAGTTGTTTAGAACATTGATCACAGCTGTATATAACATTGATCAGAGCATTTTTTTAACATTGATCATAGCTTTCTATAACAATGATCACAGCTTTTTATAACATTGATCACAGCTTTTATAACATTGATCAAAACTATAAACAACATTGATCATAGTTGTTAATAACTTTGAATACAGCTGTTTATAACATTGATCAAAGCTTTTTAAAACATTGATCACAGCTTTTTAAAACATTGATCAAAACTATAAACAACATTGATCACAGCTTAATTTAATATTGATTACAGCTGTTTATGCAATTGATCATAGCTTTTAATAACATTGATCACAGTTTTTTTAAACATTGAGCACAGCTTTTATTACATTGTTCTCAGTTTTTTACAACATTGATCACCGTTTTTTATAACATTGATCACAGCTTTTTATAACATTGATCAAATATGTTTACAACATTGATCACCGTTTTTTATAACATTGACTATAACTGTATATAATATTTATCACAGCTGTGTATAACACTGATCACAGCTTTTAATAACATTAATGAGAGAGTTTTATCAAATTGATCAAAGCTGTGTATAACACTGATCGCAGCTCTTTATAACATTGATAACAGCTTTTCATTACATTGATTACTGATGTTCATAACATTGATTACAGATTTGTATAACATTGATTAAAGCTTTTATAACATTGATCACAGCTGTTAAAAGCATTGATCACAGCATTTTTTTTACATTGATCACAGCTTTTAACAACATTGATCACAACATTTTTTTAACATTGATCACAGCTTTCTATAACATTAATCACAGCTTTTAAAACATTTATTACAGCTTTCTATAACATCTATGGCAGCATTTAATAACGTTGATTACAGCTTTTATAACATTGATCTCAACTGTTTATGACACTGATCACAGCTTTTAATAGCGTTGATTAAAACTTTTATAACATTGCTCAAAGTTGTTTAGAGTATTGATTACAGCTGTTTACAACATTGATCAAAGATGTTTATAACATTGATCAAGGCTGTTTATAACATTGATCACAGCTGTTAATAACATTGATCACAGCAATTTTTAACATTGATCACAGCTTTTTATAACATTGATCACAGCTTTCTATTGCAATGATCACAGCTTTATATTACAGCTTTCAATAACATTGATGACATTGTTTTATAACATTGATTACAGCTTTTTAACATTGATCCCAGCTTTAAATTAATATTGCTGTTTATAACATTGATGAGAGCTGTGTATATTATTTGATTAGAGCTATTTATAACATTGATGAAAGCTGTTTATAACATTCATCATGGCTGATTATAGCATTGATTACAGTTATTTATCAAATTGATTACAGCTGTTTATAACATTGCTAGCATCTTTTATAACATTGATCACAGCTGTTTATAACACGGATCACAGTTCTTTATAACATTAATAACAGCTTTTATAACATCGATCACAGCTGTTATTAACATTGATCACAGCATTTTTAAACATAGATCACAGCTTTGTATAACATTTAACACAGCTTTTTAAAACATTTATTTCAGCTGTCTATAACATTGATGACAGTGTTTTATAACCTTGATTACAGCTTTAATAACATTGACCTCAGCTTTAAATTAACAGCTTTTTATAACATTTGATGAAAGCTGTTTATAACATTCATTATAGCTGATTATAACTTTGATTAAAGATGTTTATAAAATTGATCACAGCTGTTTAAACATTGATCACAGCAGTTTATAACATCGATCAAAGCTTTTATAACATCGATCACAGATTTGTTAAACATCGATCAGAGCTTTTTTTAACATTGATTACAGCTGTGTGTGACACTGATTATAGCTTTATATAACATTAATACAATTGTTTATAACATCGATCACATCTTTTCATAACATTGATCACAGCATTTTATAACATTGATCACTGCTTTTTATAACATTGATTACAGCTTTTTATAACATTGATTACAGCTTTTTATAACATTGATCACTGCTTTTTATAACATTGATTACAGCTTTTTATAACATTGATTACAGCTTTTTATAACATTGATCAAAGCTGTTTATAACATTGATCAAAGCTGTTTATAACATTGCTCAAAACTGTTTATAACATTCTTCACAGCTGTTTAAAACATTGATATGAGCTTTAAATTAACATTGATTACAGGTTTTTATATCATTGATTACAGCTTTTATGTCATTGACGAGAGCTATTTATAACATTTGATGAGAGCTATTTATAACATTGCTGAAAACATTTGTCATTGCTGTTTAATACACTGACTACGTCTGTTTATAACATTGATTACATCTGTTTATAATATTGATCACAGCTGTTTAAAACATTGATCATAGCTTTTTTAACATTGATCAGAGCTTTTTATAACGTTTATTACAGCTGTTTGTAACATTAATCACAGCTAATAATATCATTGATCACAGCATTTTACAACATTGATCACAGCTTTTTTTAACACTGATTACAGCATTTGTAACATTGATCACAGCTGTTTATAACAATTTTTACAGGTTTTTATAACATCGATAACGGCTGTTTGCAACATTGACCACAGCTTTTTATAACACTTATTACAGCTGTTTATAAAATTGATTTCATCTGTTGATAACATTGATTACATCTGTTTAAAACATTGATCACAGCTATTTATAACATTGATCATAGCTGTTTATAACATTGATCACAAATGTCAATAGCATTGATCAAAGCATTTGATCAAAACATTGATCAAAACATTAATTACAGCTGTTTATAACGTTGATGAGAGCTATTTATAACATTTGATGGGAGCTGTTTATAACATTCGTCATGGCTGTTTATTACATTGACTACATTGTTTAAAACTTTTTTTACAGCTTTCTAAAACATTGATCACAGCTTTATGTAACATTGATTTACAGCTTTTTATAACATTGATCTGAGCTTTAAATTACAATGATCACAGGTATTTATAGCATTGATAACAGATGTTTATAAAATTGATGAGAGCTGTTTAAAACATTTGATGATAGCGGTTTTTATTAATATTGATCACATCGTTTTATAACATTGATTACAGCTGTTTTTTTTATCCATCACATCTTTTCATAACGTTGATCACAGCTTTTTAAACATTCCTCTCAGCTGTTTATGACATTGATGAGAGCTATTTATAGCATTGATGACAGCTGTTTATAACATTTATCACAGCTTTTTATAACATTCATCATGGCTGTTTATAACATTGATGAGAGCTATTTATAACATTGATGATAGCTGATTACAACATTGATCACTGCTTTTTATAACATTGGTAACAGCTTTTTATAACATTTATCTCAGCTTTTTATAAGCCGTTAATATACTTAACTACCGGCATAAAAAAGTTACAAAACACATGGGCACAAAAACTCATATCGCACCAGTACATAAAGCACACGTACTTACAACAAACAATTCCTGACAAGGACATGGAGGACACAGAGGGAAAATATACAACATGTAATTAGGGGATTGAAACCAGGTGATTGCAACAACCAGACAAAACTAATGGAACATGAAAATAGATTGATGATGGCTCGAAGACAGGTGACGTCGATTGCCGAACACCACCCGAACAAGGAGAGGAACCGACTTCGGGAGAAGTCGTGACAATTACAGCTGTTTATAACATTGATCACAGCTATTCATAAGATTGATCATTGCTATTTCTAACATCTATTTCAGCTTTTATAACATTGATCACCGATTTCTATAACAGTGGTCACAGACTTTAATAACATTGATCAGTTTAATAAATCGATCACATATATATAACATAGATTACAGCTGTTTATAACATTGATTACATTTGATCATAACATTGATTACAGTTTTTCATAACATTGATCACAGCTTTATATAACATTGATCACAACTTTTTATCAAATATATCACAGATTTTTGTTGTTAATCACAACTATTTATAACAATGATCATAGCTGTTTATAACATTGATCACAGCTGTTAATAACATTGATCACAGCTTTAAAAAAATTAATCACAGCTATGCATAACATCGATCATAGCTGTTTCTAACATCTATTTCAGCTTTTTTAACATTGATCACAGATTTTTATAACATTGATCACATCTGTTTATTACATAGATCACAGCTGTTTATAACATAGATCACAGCTGTTTATAACATTGATTTCATCATTTTATAACCATGATTACATCGTTTTTTTTACATAGATCACAGCTGTTTATAACATAGATCACAGCTGTTTATAATATTGATTTCAACACTTTACAACCATGATTACAGCTGTTTATAACATGGATCACAATTGATTATAAAATGTATCATAGCTTTTTAGAACATTGAACACAGCTTCACAGCTGTTTATAACATTGATCACAGATTAAAATAACATTGATAACAGCTGTGTATAACATTGATAACAGCTGTTTATAACATTGACCATAGCTGTTAGTAACATTGATTAGAGCTGTTTATAACATTGATCACAGCTATTCATAACATTGATCATTGCTATTTCTAACATCTATTTCAGCTTTTTATAACATTGATCACCGATTTCTATAACAGTGGTCACAGACTTTAATAACATTGATCAGTTTAATAAATCGATCACATATATATAACATAGATTACATCTGTTTATAACATTGATTACATTTGATTATAACATTGATTACAGCTGTTTATAACATTGATCACATTTTTTTTAAACATTGATCACAGCTGCTAATAACGTTGATTACAGCTATTTATAAAATTGATTGCAGTTTTTCATAACATTGATCACAGCTATGTTTAACATTGATCACAGCTTTATATAACATTGATCACAACTTTTTATCAAATATATCACAGATTTTTGTTGTTAATCACAACGATCATAGCTGTTTACAACATTGATCACAGCTGTTTACAACATTGTTCACAGCTTTTATAACATTGATAAAAACTTTACAGGGGAGAGGAGGGGGATGAATGAGCCAATTGGGGTTATTAACACCCCTACTCTTACGATAAGTGCCATGGGATCTTTAATGACCTCAGAGAGTCAGGACACCCGTTTAACATCCCATCCAAAAGACAGCACCCTACACAGGGTAGTGTCCCCAATCACGGCCCTGGGGTACTGAGATATTTTTTAGACTAGAGGAAAGAGTGCCTCCTATTGGCCCTCCAACACCACTTCCATCAGCATCTGGTCTCCCATCCAGGGACTGACAAGGACCAACCCTGCTTAGCTTCAGAAGCAAACCAGCAGTGGTATGCAGGGTGGCATGCTGCTGGCATAACACACCGTAACATTATAAAATTTGTCTTAACTTTTTATGAAATTGATCACAGCTTTTTACAACAATGATGACAGCTTTTTAGAACATTGATCAAAGATGTTAATATCATTGATCACATTTGTTTATAACATTGATCACAGCTGTTTATAATATAACTTTGATCACAGCTTTTAATAACATTCATCACAGCTTTTAATATCATTATCACAGCTGTTTATAACATTGATCATAGCTAATTCTAACATTGTTCATAGATGTTAATAACATTGATCACAGCTTTTGATAACATTGATCACAGCTTTTGATAACATTCATCACGGCTGTTTATAACATTAATCACAGCTGTTTATAATATTGATCGCAGCTTTTAATAACATTGATCACAGATTTTTATGACATTGATCACAGCAGTTTAAAACATTGATCACAGCTGTTTATAACATTGATTACAGCTGTTTTGAACATTTGTCATATCGTTGTATAACATTGATCGCAGATTTTTATAACATTGATCACCAGTGTTCATAACACTGATCACAGGAGTTAATCAATTTGATTACAGCTGTTTATAACAATGATCACATATTTTTAGAACATTCATAATGGCTATTTATAAAATTGATTAGAGCGGTTTTTAATATTGATCACAGGTGTTTACAACATTGATCACAGCTGTTTATAACATTGATCATAGCTTATTATAACATTGATCACAGCTTTCTTTAACATTGATCACAGATTTTTATGACATTGATCTCAGCTGTTTATAACATTGATCATAGCTTATTATAACATTAATCACAGCTTTCTTTAACATTGATCACAGATTTTTATGACATTGATCTCAGCTGTTTATAACATTGATCATAGCTTATTATAACATTAATCACAGCTTTCTTTATCATTGATCACAGATTTTTATAACACTGATCACAGCTTTTCATTACATTGATCACAGCTTATTATAACATTGATAACAGCTTTTTATTACATTCATCACGGCTGTTTATTACGTTGATTACAGCTGTTTATAACATTGATTACAGCTGTTTTGAACATTTGTCACATCTTTTTATAACATTGATTGCAGATTTTTATAACATTGATCACCGGTGTTCATAACACTGATAACAGGTCTTTTTAAATTTGATTACAGCTGTTTATAACATTGATCACATATTTTTATAACATTCATAATGGCTATTGATTAGAGTGGTTTTTAATATTGATCACAGGTGTTTACAACATTGACCACAGCTGTTTATAACATTGATCATAGCTTATTATAACATTGATCACATATTTTTATAACATTCAAAATGGCTGTTTATAACATTGATTAGAGCGGTTTTAAAATTTGATCACAGGTGTTTATAACATTGATCACAGATTTTATTAACATTGATCACAGTTGTTTATAAGTTTGATTTCGGCTGTTTAAAACATTTATTACAGCTTTTCATAACATTGATCACAGCTTTTTATAACACTGATCAAAGTTGTTAATAACGTTGATCACATCTTTTAATAACAATAATCATAGCTTTTTTTAACATTGATCACAGTATTTTATAACATTCATAACAGCTGTTTATAACATTGATTACATCTGTTTATAACATTGATTACAGCGGTTTATAACATTGATCACAGCTGATTTTAACATTGACTACAGCTGTTAATAACATTGATCACAGCTGTTTTTTAACATTGACTACAGCTGTTTTTAACATTGACTACAGCAGTTTATAACATTGATCACAGCTTATTATAACACTGATCACAACTTTTCATAACATTGATCACAGCTTATTATAACATTGATAACAGCTTTTTATTACATTCATCACGGCTGTTAATTACGTTGATTACAGCTGTTTATAACATTGATTACAGCTGTTTTGAACATTTGACACATCTTTTTATAACATTGATTGCAGATTTTTATAACATTGATCACCGGTGTTCATAACACTGATAACAGGTCTTTTGAAATTTGATCACAGCTGTTTATAACATTGATCACATATTTTTATAACATTCATAATGGCTGTTTATAACATTGATTAGAGCGGTTTTAAAATTTGATCACAGGTGTTTATAACATTGATCACAGATTTTATTAACATTGATCACAGTTGTTTATAAGTTTGATTTCGGCTGTTTATAACGTTTATCACATCTTTTAATAACATTAATCATAGCTTTTTTTAACATTGATCACAGTATTTTATAACATTGATCACAGCTTTTTATAACATTAATAACATCTGTTTATAAAATTGATAACAGATGTTTATAACATTGATCACATCTGTTTATAACACTGATCACAGCTGTTAATAACGTTTATCACATCTTTTAATAACATTAATCATAGCTTTTTTTAACATTGATCACAGTATTTTATAACATTCATAACAGCTGTTTTTTACATTGATTACATCTGTTTATAACATTGATTACAGTGGTTTATAACATTGATCACAGCTGTTTTTAACATTGACTACAGCTGTTTATGACATCGATCACAGCTGTTTTTTAACATTGACTACAGCTGTTTTTAACATTGATTACAGCAGTTTATAACATTGATCACAGCTTACTATAACACTGATCACAGTTGTTAATAACATTGATCACAGCTGTTAATAACATTGATCACATCTGTTTATAACATTGATCACATCTGTTTTTAACATTGACTACAGCTGTTTATGACATTGATCACAGCTGTTTTTTAACATTGACTACAGCTGTTTTTAACATTGATTACAGCAGTTTATAACATTGATCACAGCTTACTATAACACTGATCACAGTTGTTAATAACATTGATCACAGCTGTTAATAACATTGATCACATCTGTTTATAACATTGATCACAGCTGTTAATAACATTGATCACATCTGTTTATAACATTGATCACATCTGTTTTTTTGACACTGATCAGATTTGATAATAACATTGATCACAGCTTTTTATAACATTGATCACAGCTGTTTATAACATTGATCACAGCTGTTTATAACAGTGATTATAGATGTTTATAACATTGACAGAGCTTTTTTTTTTTTACATAGATTACATTTTTTTATAACACTGGAAAGCATTGCCTTTGAGTAGGCCCATTATCTGGTTAACTTGTAAACAGGCCTGACAGACGGTGAATTCATTGAATATAAAGCAGTTGAATAGAATGGCCACTGGTTCTACCTAACCCCCCTCCATGGCCCCCTAGCCCCTAAAAATCCTGATCTCCCATCGCCGACACGGTGACTCCTGGCCTGGGTTGAGGTCGTGCCCTTCAGGCCCCTGTTGTTGTGTTTTCCAGCCAGACCCCACAGTGACCCCAAGTGCTTCTCCACCAGGTCTCCTGGACCTCTCCACATTCATCAGCCAGGATGGGGGGAAGCATCTGAATCCAGATGTGATCACAGACTCGAGTGGCTCCGACACACACATAATGCCTGTAATTGAAATAAACAAACACTGCAATGCAAAATAACACATCGCCACAAATCACACATATCTCAGCTCAAGAGTGAGAAGTCTGTGTCACTGCCTGAGCATAGGCTTTTCACCCCCCCCCCCCCCCCCACTCCTCACACCCCATTGCAAAATAACACTAGACAAAGGGTCCTACAGCCCCTTTTAGAAAAGCTCATGAATATCTCTCCATAGTGGTAGCCAGCCATGTTTAACTCAATTATGCCCATTGGCAGAATGGCCTGGAACAAAAGCCTACACACCCACTATTTCTCCAGGACAGATTGTTTTTGCCTACCCATGTTTTAAACAGTGAATGTAGGCCCAAACCACTTCAATGGACTCCAGACCACCAACAGACCCTTCACCACACACAGAAATACTCCAGCAACAGTGAGGAATATCAAGGTGGAACTGCTTCCATTCATCTTACAGGCCTCCACCTGATTTCAACTTTAATGAATTATTTTTTATGTACAGTAATTCTGGAAGCCAATCTATTCCATTATAAAGTTGGGCAGGATTGGTATATTTTTGGGGGGAATTGGAGTCTAATTAATTTCTAATGAACTACATGGCTAATCCACTCTGTAAAGGTGCTGCTGAAGCTGAGAAGGGGTGTGATGGGGAGGTCTCATTTTACCGCCACACCCACTTATTGCATGTTGTAGGCTCACCGCCAGTCAATAAACCATCTACATAGGCTCACCGCCAGTCAACAAACCATCTACATAGGCTCACCGCCAGTCAACAAACCATCTACATAGGCTTACCGCCAGTCTACAAACCATCTACATAGGCTTACCGCCAGTCAACAAACCATCTACATAGGCTCACCGCCAGTCAACAAACCATCTACATAGGCTCACCGCCAGTCAACAAACCATCTGCATAGGCTTACCGCCAGTCAACAAACCATCTACATAGGCTCACCGCCAGTCAACAAACCATCTGCATAGGCTTACCGCCAGTCTACAAACCATCTACATAGGCTTACCGCCAGTCTACAAACCATCTACATAGGCTCACCGCCAGTCAACAAACCATCTGCATAGGCTTACCGCCAGTCTACAAACCATCTACATAGGCTCACAGCCAGTCAACAAACCATCTACATAGGCTCACCGACAGTCTACAAACCATCTACATAGGCTTACCGCCAGTCTACAAACCATCTACATAGGCTCACCGCCAGTCAACAAACCATCTACATAGGCTCACTGCCAGTCAACAAACCATCTACATAGGCTCACCGCCAGTCAACAAACCATCTACATAGGCTTATTGCCAGTCTACAAACCATCTACATAGGCTTACCGCCAGTCAACAAACCATCTACATAGGCTCATCGCCAGTCTACAAACCATCTACATAGGCTCACCGCCAGTCAACAAACCATCTGCATAGGCTTACCGCCAGTCTACAAACCATCTACATAGGCTCACCGCCAGTCAACAAACCATCTACATAGGCTCACCGCCAGTCTACAAACCATCTACATAGGCTTACCGCCAGTCAACAAACCATCTACATAGGCTCACCGCCAGTCAACAAACCATCTACATAGGCTTACCGCCAGTCAACAAACCATCTACATAGGCTTTGTGCCAACCATGGTTTGATCCAATGCAAAATCCTACACCGCACTCACTGGACTAAACTCAGGCTTTCTAAGATCTTTCCTGATATCCAAGCTCCTGCTTCATTAATACACATTGGTCCTGCTCTTCTCTACATAACTATTGGTCTGCCATCTTCGATACCATATCTCAAGTATTACAGGTACCTTTTGCTCCTCCTGCCATAGCATCATTATGTGGGGTAATACCTGATACTATAACAATACCAAAATACACATCTGACTTTGTAGCCTTTGTGAGTTTGTTGGCAAGAAGGTTGATTTTACTTCTGTGGAAGTTGCTCTCTCCTCCCTCTCATTTTGTGTGGATTAAAGATGTCTTACATTTTAGTACATTGGAGAAGATAAAATGTACCCTACGGGGTTCTTCTGACATATTCTACAGAATGTGGCAGCCAATCTTTACCTATGTAGAGCCACTGCAATTTCCCTCTAGTCTACAGTAAACTGCCTACCTAACCTTTGTATTTAATTGATCTACCTTTGTGAGTGATTAATATTAGTCTGTCTTATTCTAATATTTTTTTTCTATTTGTCATGCACTTGTCTATTTGCCATGCACTTTTGTTGTTTATAATGTATGCTTTGTTATGAAAGTATTACTTAAGTATTTTTATATTTTCATATGGGCGTATACATTCCTACCTCATTCAAAAAACATGTTACCATGGTATATCAAATGTATAAAACCACATGTGCAATGTACTGTATTTCAAGCATTGTTTACTGTAACTGTGAAAGAAAATACCAATAAAAAAGAACAGCATAAGGAGTGATGGGTTCTTTAGAACAACATAAGGAGTAATGGGTTCTTTAGAACAGCATAAGGAGTGATGGGTTCTTTAGAAGAGCATAAGGAGTGATGGGTTCTTTAGAACAACATAAGGAGTGATGGGTTCTTTAGAACAGCATAAGGAGTGATGGGTTCTTTAGAACATCATAAGGAGTGATGGGTTCTTTAGAACAACATAAGGAGTGATGGGTTCTTTAGAACATTATAAGGAGTGATGGGTTCTTTAGAACAACATACGGAGTGATGGGTTCTTTAGAACAACATAAGGAGTGATGGGTTCTTTAGAACAACATAAGGAGTGATGGGTTCTTTAGAACAGCATAAGGAGTGATGGGTTCTTTAGAACAACATAAGGAGTGCTGGGTTCTGGTCTAGTGGTAGGTAGTGCTACTGCCCCCAAAACACACACTGCCCCTGGAGACATAGGCTCAAACTCTGACTGCACCACTTTCCATTTCCTCTCATCTATGTCCCCATCTCAATCACTTCATCATTGTATATATCAATAAAAACAACAAAATATGTTTAAATAAAAGATCACCAGGCTGTATCACAAACGATCGTGATTGGGTGTCCCATAGGGCGGTGCACAATTGGTAAAGCGTCGTCCGGGTTAGGTTTTGGCTGCAATACAATGCAATACGAAGATACTGTAGAACAGAACACACACGCGCGCAGGCGCACACACACACACATACATACACACACAATTTTCTGTGTAATCCGTCATCTTGCCTATGGTTTTAATTCCTGTTAACTGCATGGTTTCATGCCGCTGCGCTATACATTCTAATAGAATTGAATATCAGAGCTGCTTGGCTGCACTTGCACAAGCTTGCCTTAATTGCAATGAATGTTTAAAAAAGGGCGAAATATTCTGTGAAATTTTTCTAGGGTAAAGGACAACGTGTCGCTGTGTTGAGCAAAGAGCACATTCCCCAAGACTGCAAGGAGCTAGCGTTACAATTGGGAGAACTGTTTCCGCTAGCAGAAACTTATCAAAGTAGATGCTTTCAGATACACACAATACAGAGTGTACTGTATTTATTGGTTGGAAATGATTTAGTCATTTGTTGTACAAACTATTTTCTATTTTTTGGCAAAAATTTTCTGAAGGCTGTCATTCATCAATAGTTTACTTGAAAATCCCCTTGTTTCCACGCACGCACTTACACACACACGCACACACACAAACACACAGGTATCAAACAGGAAACAATTTTGGTCTTGTTTATTCCCTCGCAGTATACATGCTTAGTGCTCACACCGATTCAAGTCAACCTTGTACACAGTATATTCAATACTCATCAGTACACAGAGTGACAACTATGGGCCAGATTAGTGCATGCAATATCCACAGTACTCACAAAAGTAAATTAATTGTCTAATGGCTTTAAATTGATTAGCAATGTCTCAGGTTTGAGTTGCAAATATCTCTCTAATCCAGGTATTTCCCTCTTTGGATAACCAGGGATTGCTTTAATTAAGCACGCTGTGCTGCCATGTGCCTTTGTACATTAACATGGCAACAAACACCTGGAGCCTCACATTACCACACAGCAGTCACTGGGTGATAAGGGAATTCTGCAGCTGTGCTTAGCTGGTTCAACTAATGCACTCTGATAATGTTGGAGCAGATATTTTATATTGCTGAAAAGCTCTACTAAGTCTACTGACTTAATATGAACATAGAACGATTAAACATGTGAATACTTAGATGACTTACCGGTAAGTATTTCAATAAATATTTACTCATAATGGGAAAAATAAATAAATAAAAACAATACAATTCTCATGAACACAATCCCATCGCTATACAGCTACAGTATGTTATCTGTCAGACTGCTGAGGGTTTTGTTCTGTGAAGGCTTGAGGTAGACTGGCAATGGATAATGAACATCAGGTGAAGGCCAGGTCCTGTTCTCAAATATGACTCAAGGGGGAAAACTTCGCTGTTTTATTGGAAATGTTACTTGCACAGTACAATGAAACCGCTAACTCATCGAGGGAACACTTGCCCCTAGCTACGGCACAGCAGTCGCTCTCCAAGTGCTGAATGACAAATTAATCTCTCTTCTAGTCTGTCGGATGGTGCAGATACAGTCCATGCTCAGTGTTAATCAGAACAACCCAACGCTAACATACTGTGCCATCAGGACAACCCCCGGGTGAAACCAATGACTATATCCTCCACTTTTAGAAGCATCTGCTAGCATTGGATCCCATATTGTAACTTTGCTTTTACAGGTTACGTCCCAGTGGTTCCTTTTTCATTTCCCTCTTTCCTGACCACAAGTATAAAAGGTCTTCTGGTAGATCAAAGCGATGACACCTATCCCCAGAGGACTCGACTTTGACTTTAACACCAATGACATGTGACTGAGCCTTATGACTCGACCTGACACCCTCCCCAAGCCCAAATATTAAAAATGATGCTATTAAAAAGTGTGCAGCGCATCAACTCTTCATTTAACGGATTACAGTTTGAATCGGACAGCAGCCAATAAAATTGTGCCAGCAGGTCTTTCAGCCTAGCTCAGTGCTTTCTGTGGTGTTGGGGCAGGCAGAGGAAAATACGGAGCGTAGGGGTTGGTAATGTTTTCTAGTTGCATCGTGATTGGCTCAGTGTTCTGTCACTCATGGAGACACTATGTCACCGCCAAATCTAAGGGTAGAGCTAGAAAATTCAAGCCCTTTGGTTGCTGCTATAGAGTTACATTAGAGTGCCCATCCATGAAGGCTCAAGGTCATTGGCCACAGATAAAATGACGTCCAATCACTTTATAACTACAGTAGCTTTGACTGGACATGATCATGTCAACATCATACTTTCAAAATCTTAACTAGCCGTCATCATCATTAATCAAGTCGACAATCTACTGGCAAATCCTTTTTAATGCTTGTCATATGAAGAGAAATAATGAAGAGAAATTATAGATAAAACGTATCGGTGCTCATGGGCCATTGGACATAAACATTACACAACAAGTTGGAAATAGAAAATTCAACAATGAGCGGTTTGGAAGGAATCAGTGACTAACTGCAAGCATTGGAAAGCAATCACTAACCTGCTATTCAGTGAAGTGGATGTGTGGTCCCAAGTTTGGGTTTAAGGGTCTCTTTTCCAAGCTTAAAATGATAGAAATTCTACGTTGACCATGCTGTCAATCGAGTGTGATTTCTGCTGTGCTCTAAACAACTGTTAGCTCGGAACTGGGAAGTCTGACTTCAGAGAGTTCAAGACAACTGGGAAATTGGGGAAAAAATGGGAAAATACGTTTTGAACGATCGTCCAACTTGGAAATGTAAGTCAAGAACTCGGCCCTCTTTCTAGAGTTACGACCTGAAGATCACTGATGTTATCATGATTCAAACTTGTTTTTTTCTGAGTTCCCAGTTGTCTTGAAAGCACCATAAATCCAGAGAATGCCTGACTTTGATGACAAAGTTTGATGACAACATTTTCCCCCAAAGGACTGCCGCACCTCCTTCCTGTTCAAGTGAGCACAGCACAACAAGGTGAATCCAAAAATGTATTGTATGCTGCTGCATAAATGATGTAATATGCCAGGGAGATATGTATACTGTAGGTAAGAATACTAAGTGTATGTTGTGTAGTAAGCTGTTAGTAGCCCATGTGCATCTCCCTAATAATTTGGTCTATTTTCTGCTCTTAATTTCACCCACTGTTCTGACTTGGTGGTGCACATGTAGCCTATAACCTGTTTTAGAGAAATGTCATCATTGAATATTACAAGGGCTTTCATTGTCTGCTTGTAGGCCCCCTTTATTTATCCAACAGTTCTGACTTGGTATTCAGGGAGAATACGGTAAGAACGGTCCATGTTCACATTCACATTTCAAAAGTGCTGAATAAATAGTTAAATTGACTACGTCCGTCCTAGCTCGCTCAATAATGTCTTAATCAAAATTACAGATTGCCTCATGCCATAATTTGTACATCTCAATTGTCAGTAGAAACCACATTTGTCTAAGAAAGTCAGCCATATATAGACTGTGCTGATAGCCAGGTGTAGCAGTGGTAAGGTGGGACTCTGCTGTTGGTACAGCTTTAGACCCTTTTATTTTACCTTTATTTAACTACGCAAGTCAGTTAAGAACATTTTCTTATTTTCAATGACAGCCTAGGAACAGTGGGTTAAGTGCCTTGTTCAGGAGCAGAATGGCAGATTTGTACCTTGTTTGCTCAGGTATTTGATTTTGCAATCTTTCAGTTACTAGTCTAACACTCTAACCACTAGGCTATGCTGCCGCCCCTAGCAGTTTGTGGGCACCGTTTGTGACTTTAGATAATCTTCAGAATCCAGTACATACTTTATTAGGTCTATCAAATGGTGGTACTGCAGTTATGTTGTACATATGAATGCAGTCAGATTGCTAGCTCTCAGTACAGATGTAAGATCTTAATTTGACCTATATTGTCACAGCAAAATAATCCTGCTGTAACAGGATTTTAACTTTTAGTCCATAACGTTGCTTGATCGGTGGCTAGGCTATTAGCTGGCCAAAAGTAGGCTACATGAAAAGTGCAATATTGCTGATATATCTGTATGTTAGTGGGTTTTCACAGTGAATGTATGTAAATCACGAAGCTAGTCTTCATTTCCTGTGTGTGTAGGAAAATTATCGTCAACAAAAGTGGTCAAATTAAGATCCTACATCTGTAGTTGAGAGCCACAAGCAGCAGACAGTGAGGCGGGGTATTCTCTCCGTCCCTCTGTCTGCATGCCCTGCCAGTCAGCAGAAAGCAGCAGTAGCCTGCCAGGTAGCTGCATGGCTGGATATCATCCCGGCCCAGCAGCTCAATACCTATACACATCTAAGAAAATCTGTCTGCTCAACCGGCCTGTCCCATTGATTAGCATTCTGGCTTGGTACGGAATCCGTTCCCAGACGTGTCATTTGTTTGAGACAGAGAATTAAGACGTGCGCCATGCCATGTGTTTGTTTACTTACCCACTCCACTCAGAGGAGAGTGCACTTCCAGCCGAGCCACTCTGTAATAAAAGCCCAAGCCAAATGCTACTCATATGGAGCAAAGCTGTAAAAACCTCTGTTTGGCTGCAGTGCAGAACTATCTGTCTGCTGAGGCATATCGTCTTTGGTTGGTCCATCCTGGCCCTGCAATACTGTAAACCATCATGTCCACCCCGGCCCATTCTGCCTTCCTACCTTCCTAACCCAAGCACCAGAGGCTGTGAGCTATTTTCAAATCCCCTCGCTTAGGAATTCAAAGCGTAATTTAAAATCCTTCAATACAGTTAAGGCTGCATTTATTTTTTAGGCGACGACAAGGTCAGTTTGCACCAATATCCAATGCACGATCAATAGGATATTTGAATTTAAAGAGCCGTGGCCCCAGGGTGGGTGTCAGTGCATAGTGTTAGTGCTGGGGCTAAGCCCTGGGGCTCAGGAGAGTCCTATCCCCCATACTCACTCACACACACCGGCCCCAAGCACTCGGCCCCCCAGGCCTGGTTAACTCTCAGGACCATGATTCATTCATGGTGGATTATGGTCCAGGGGCCGGGGCCCTGGAGAGGCCTGGGGCTAGCAGGCAGGCAAGCAGGCAGCGTTCAGGCTAGCAGGCAGCCATACAGGCTCCCAGAGATAAAGGCTGCTTCCCCTGGATACAGACCACAATCCTATACCCACCGCCAATCCACCCACACCCATGAATCATTTTAACACCAGATCATTTCAATGCATTTAATTCCTTTGGTCATGATGTTTTATGCATTTAAATAAATCAGAAGTATGAGAATGTTTCACTTCCAGTACTTGTTTTTACTTTTTTTGTTTCAGTTTGTTTATTGTTGGTTTGTATGTATGTTTGTTTGTTCATCTGTGGTTCTTCATAAGGACTAGAAGCCCCCACAACAGCAGGTAGGCTAGCGTTTAAGAGTGTTGGGCCAGTCAGTAACTGAAAAGTTGCTGTTTTGAATCACCGAGCCGTTCTCCCTTGAGCAAGGCAGTTATCCCCGAAAACTGCTTCCCAAGCACCGTGGATGTCGAATAAAGCATCCCCCTGCACCTCTTTGATTCAGAGGGGTTGGGTTAAATGTGAAAGACACATTTTGGTTGAATGCATTCAGTTGTGCAACTGACTGGGCATCCAATTCCCATGAGGTAGGAATAATAAAACTATAATAACCAAGAGACCCAGATTCATAGTTTCTTCATCATCACAGTCCTTCCACGACCTCAAGAAGTGGAATGACTTCCAAGAGGTCAAAACCATTACCAGTACTGTGGGAAAAGAAACCATATCAGCATAATTTAAGAATGAATTCTGTGGAATTACTGAAGAAGTCCCCCTTGTGTTGGCTGCTGCAACGCTGTCAACCATTTCTATTACTGGACTAAATCCAGTCAGCAAGGTTTCCTTGTTATTCGAATCCCTGCAGTATTCTATATATGAATTGTTCTTCTTAACAGAGTGAGAAGTAAAATTGCAACCACAATAACCCATGCTCTGCTGTGATACTGAAGAAAATGTCCCTTCAGATAGGTGTGTGACGAGCACCGCCATACATAGGAAGACATTGCATGGCATTACTGTTATGGTGTGACAACAGTGCTAGTCAATACAGCATCCAGTTATTAATAAGTGGTTATTACTGGATTGTGTGTGTGTGTGTGTGTGTGTGTGTGTGTGTGTGTGTGTGTGTGTGTGTGTGTGTGTGTGTGTGTGTGTGTGTGTGTGTGTGTGTGTGTGTGTGCGTGCGTGCGTGCGTGCGTGCGTGCGTGCGTGCGTGCGTGCGTGCGTGCGTGTGTGTGTGTGTGTGTGTGTGTGTGTGTGTGTGTGTGCTTATCAAAAACAGTGGTTTACATTTCCATTCAATGTATGGATGTGCAAATCAGATCAATCTGCTTGCATTTAGTAAATACTGTACCGCAGTGGTTATTATGCTAAACCTGTTGAATTGACTTCAGTAAAGAGATTCATAAACAGTTACCCCGTACTAAATTGGAAAGAACATATAAGAGAAATAACCTACACTGACGTTTTACTATTTTAAAATATAAAATATAGATAAGGTAAGAGATGATCGGTCCAAAGAAAATGTGTTATCATTCAAATTATATATTTTCTATTTTTATTAAAAACTCACAATTGTTTTCAACATGTTGTATTTATACAGTGAATGGTCTAATATGCACTGGAGGTCACATAAGCTTAGGTTTATTAGAACAATAACAGACATACCATGAGGGTTTGATATTTAAAGAAAGTAGCAGCTGGTAGCTGCATATTCGACCATCAATTAAATGGTTTGGATTTTCATTTGAAGACACAAAAATAAAACCTGTCTAAGTATGTTATATTAACAACTTCATGAATGTTTTTCAGCACACTAAAAAAATGAAGAAGTAAATGACTCCTTAGCATTTTTTTAACACTTACACTTTGTCTCAACACGTTCTGCAGATGATGGTGCAAAGCACTTTTACAGTATTTGTGCTATTTTTTATTTGGAAACTGTCTACTTGTGTTTTTTGTGTGTTTTTTTTTGTAAACAACATCTTGTACAAACTAGCACAGTGAACCACAACCCCAGCAAATGTGTTTGTCTTCATACAATATAAATAAAATCAATACAAAAGTTTGGTTGGTTGCTTGGAACATTTTATCTTGATCAAGAGATTCTAAAACATGGTTTGATACTTTTAACTCCTGAATTAAATATATTACGTAAACAGTTGACTGTTCTAGTCCCTTTCAGACCCCCATTAAACGATTTTTAGAAGGTAGACTTCATTTAACAACATTTCAAGTTCTGTTCAATTTAAATAAAGGGTTCACAAGCCATATAACTTTGCCCTTTGTTTCCCTTTTGAAGGCCAACTTCTTCAGATTTGGTGGTTTGATTTTTTTTTACCAAAAAAAGAAAACTGTCTGGATGGAGAGAAAAAAAAGTATTTCCCCTGGCCTTCAGAAATATATTTAGTGTCAAAAAGGTTGTTTAAGTGTTAATATGGCAGAGCCTTGAGAGGCAAAGAGGTCTGAGGAGCTTTTGAATAAATACAAGGGACACGTCTAGTGCCATAAATAGAGTCTGACGCCTTTCAGCCTTCTTCTAATGCCAGCGGCGCAGGTTAGCGTTCAGACCAACCACCCTTCCTTCTTTTTCTGTAAAGCTGTTGAGTCTTTGACAGTAGCTAATGATGTTTTTGTGGATTTGGGACATATTACTTGTTTTCAGAATGGTTGTTTTCCCAGTGGCATGTGTTTGGAGGGGCGTCACTGTGCTAGGCCACTGACAGGAGTCAGGAAGGGTCACAGCCATGGAGAGCAGGGGCCCGGGGTCGCCAGGGGCCCACAGGGTCAACAGTCACACACAGTCTTTTATGTGCCCAAGTCCTTATTCGGGTTTAAAAAAAGAAGCAATCAAAACATCAACACAATACCAAGGTAAATGCTTACAACCACATTGTCCACGTTTTGATTTTCGCCATATTTATTTTCCCTGCAAAAAAATATTATATGGGGAAATTAAATAAATAAATAAATATGATTGACAAAAAAATATTTCACTGGTGTCGCTACCCCTGCCCCTACCCTTGCCCGCTCTCCTGTCCTCCCCTATTGAATCTCTCGGTGGTACAGTCCGCTCTCTTGAGCTACCAGACGGTGCCCTCGTTCATTTCCGAGGGTGCATGGGACAGGTGGTTGCCGTATCCGCTGCCATTGAGAGACAGTGAGGTAAAGGGCGGGCTGGGGCCGTACACCTCAGAGGAGATGCTGTGCATGGGCCCCGGGATGCCTGGCTCTGGGCTGGGCGAGTCCCCAGGGTGGTGGGACATGATGTCAGAATAGCGCTGCACCTCACTGGAGGGGTGGTGCCCGGGCAGGGGATGGTCCATACCACCTAGAGGGGTGCCCGTTGGGCCTGAGGAGGGCACGAATGGGAGGTCTACCGGGGTCTGTGCCTGCGACGACGGAGGCCCCTGAGGAAAGAAGTCGTAGTTCCCTCCTGGACCGTAGTACTCACTTTGATAATCTGCAGATCAACAAAAAAAATCTGGGTTAGCCTGGGAACAATAGGGTGAGTAAAAATGATTTCAGAGATTTTCAGGAATTCATTGAATATACATAGCCTGAAGTTGCATAGGGAGAAACCCTCGCCGTGGCACATTAGTCAAAGTTACACTTAAATCAAAAATGCAATTGGGTGGGGAGAACAACGCCGCCGCAAAATTAATTAAAATGGGGACCATTTCATCAGCGATTTTACCTCCTGAAATCAATGTTTCATTTCAGCAGAATAGTATTAGGCCCACTGCACACCACAAAGGACCAGAGTCCACCACACACTATTGATATCCACAAAACAAGTTAGGAAAATTGAAATAAGGACGCACATACTTCACTATTATCAAGAAAGCCTACATTATTATATTTCAAGGGCAGCAGGTAGCCTAGTGGCTATAGCATTGGGCCAGTAACCGAAATGTTGGTAGTCTGAATCCCCAAGCCGACAAGGTGAAAAATCTGTTGATCTGCCCTTGAGCAAGGCACTTAATCCTATTTGCTCCGGGGCTGCAGTAAATAACAGCTGATCCCTGGCCGTTACCCTACTCTCCAAGGGTGTCTCAGGGGGAGCTAAGTATTCCTCAAAGTAACACAAAATGAATGTCACAACCAAATATGTTTCAAGCTCCTTCCTAGGAAAACAGAAGGCCTACAAATGCACCTTTCTTGCATGTGAATGTCATCTTGTAAGGAAAAAAGTCAAGACAATTCGGTCAGTGAGATAATGCAATGGCTTGGAGCCCTCTCTAACTAACCCCTTGACCGAAATTTGATGGATGAGTTATTTATTAACGAACCCGTTCCAGACAGGGATCACAGGGAATGCAATGGCATTTGGTAATGAGCATCTTTCCCTCTTAATACAGTTTGAATGTTGACGTAATATACCTGACATACATAGAAAATAATAATAGTGTTCTAGTGATTATTTATTCATATTTAACGACACATTTAGGCCTATTGTATTAACTGTTATTAGGTGCTGTTTGGCTTACATGGACACCATAACAAGATGTATTCTCCATACTACTGTAATTGTTATTTTTATTAGGCCTATTTTATGTCTTTTTTTCTAGTTTGGACAAATGGGTCAGACGATTGGAGTCTATAATCTGAGACATTTAAAGAGACACGGTATTTCAACATTTACTTTTTGACAACATCAATTTCGAATCCCTTTAGACCTTTTGTGGTGTTTTCGCCAAATGCGTAATCGTTAATTATCTCCCATTGTAATAAGTCTTATATCACTTTTTTAACACCTGAAGATTTGGCACAGCATCCTAACTAATCCATCTCTAGATAATGTCCATCCATACTCAAACATTTTAAAGCTCTCCTCTCGGTGTAGGTCCTATTCCAATTATGTGTGTTGAGCTCATCTGATAAGCCATGATAGTAATCAAAGGCGTCCTGGGGCAGCGCGACAAATGGAAACAGCGCTTGGCGGACACATGTAAAATTATTCGACATTTCAGACAAACAAGTGAAACCGATAAACCCGCTGGGACACCCAAGCCGTTTCATCACTCTTCTTACCTCCGTAGTACGAGAAAGGACCGTTTGGAATTAATTCCCCGGGTTCCAGCCGGTCCACTAGCGTTCTCATTCTCCTCGGGCTCCGGAAGAACGCGTGCCGTCTCGCGCCCAGGGCGCTCAATTGCTTCATACGTCGCTCCTTGGACCGCCTGTTCTGAAACCATACCTATGAAGCACAAAAGTCAGCATAGACCAACGTTAATGAAAATGAAATGGATTGGAAGGATTGAAGTGAAAATATTACGGCTGGAGCGTTGGAGACGAGAGAGGGGCTCACAGCAAAGATTGCCTCTGTATCCAAAATGACGTTTGAACACACATCTCAATATATTATGATAAATAATTGAATGCACACAGGATGTAAAGCTGCAGAATCCATATTTGATAGTCAATCAAATAAAAGCAAACACTTTACTTCGATCTGTACTTTACTTTTTTTCGTTGAAATATCATTATAGATTGGTAGCCTATATAAAAAGTAGCCTAACTCTAATATCAGATCTATTCCAACAATATAAGCATTATGTATGGTGTCCGTTTGTTTACAATTATTACTGCTTTACCGTTATATGATCATTGCTTTGTTTATAGATCCGTGATCAACAACAAAGCAATGCCTAGGCCATGTGTAACCTGGGTGCCCTTTTTGTGCCGGGGCGCGCGCTGCCCTGCATGGTCGTCAGGTTCTGTGCGTGGTGACTCGATGGAGTAAAGTCTTATTCCTGGGATAATATTACTATTAATTATCGTCACTCCAGTCGCACAGATCTAACCTCAGTTTAATGTTATTTTAACCCTCCATTTACTCCGAGTAAGGAGGCAGCAGCGGGAACTTTTAAAATCGACAATTAATACTTAATAGGAGGGTTGTTAGCAATATATTACACGGCTCTGCGAGGTTATTATTTCGTAATCTATATATCCACCCTTGAATTCCTTCGGCTAATTATGCTCTTCCTTGAAGCTCTTAAATATCCAACCTCGCCACCTTAATAATCTTGATTTTTTTTCACTTGATCTGCCTTCAATTTTTTGTCATTACATTACCACGTCCCCGCAGCACTAGCCCTATCATGGGAGACACTCGGCGGTGTGGATGCGCTTATTTGTACATACGATTCATTGTCCCAATTTAGGTACTACGATACAGAGACCAACTTAAACATTCAAAATCAGGTGTGTATCTTCAATAGCCTAATTTTCAACTCTTGAAAATAGGCCAAAAATAATGCCACCAAACAAAAAAGCCTTCCAAATGATAGGCCTAGCTTACTTTTTTTGCATTAGGTAATGCAATTTGTCAAAATTAAATACCACTGGTAATAATAATAACAAGAACAATATTATTCATAATAAAATTATTCATAATAATTGTCTTTGTTGTTGTTATTATATGTCAATATACGGCATGCTTATTTGAAATTATTTACACTATACTAGACTGGGGGTAAGGAGGCATTTTGAAGTCTCCTGAACAGATTTCTGCGTTTACACTTGACTGAAAATGGTCACAGCATGGCTAAATGTGGTCGCAAAACGTGATGGTCCAGCGTTGCCAAGACTCCCATCGCTCCCACCAGTCTCACGCCAGTTGGCGTGTTTACCCATCCTGCACGCCAAGAATAAAAAATACCCATATAAATTACGCTTTCCAAATAAACCTCGATGACAGCCAATCTTTCGCTCTTTCAAGTCAATGTGACCATGCAATTTCTAGGCAACCCCATCTTTAAGCGGGAAGGCATATGAGAAAGGAGCGGAGTGATTGTGATCAGGCCTCTGTTGACAGGGTGCCCAACATGGAGATACTTTCAATAAAATACAAGCTGCTATATCACACGCTATAAGTGTGTAACCCTGAAAGCGCACAAGGTGAGGGTCCCTCACTCCCCCCCCCCACTATACGGTTCTCATTCACTCCCATACCAATACAACATGAGCTGCATCAGGAATTACATTCATGTCATTATAGTGCATTTGTCTTTGCCATTACCTGAATGACTCTCATGTTCAGCCCCGTCTCCTGCGCGAGCTGCTCCCTGATGTGTCTCGTGGGTTTGGGGGTGGCAGCGAATGCCGCTTTTAGGGTCTCCAGTTGCTTTGCTTTGATGGTGGTTCGCGGTCCACGTCGTTTACCGCCAAGGTTCTCGCCATCGTTCTCATTACTACCCGTTTCTTTGTCAGACAGATTGGCTATTTCAGAGTCCTTCACATCGTCCTGTAACTGATCTTGAGAATCCGGTGATAAACTTGGGTCGCTACATGCTGTTACTGTGAAAACGAAAAATGACAGAAAACGCTTAGACACACAGTCCATTTGTAGACCTATAATTTCAATACAATGAGGAATATGAATGATTACTAGTGGCTTATTTGTGTAAGCCTTTATAGCCTTACTAAAATATATATTTTTTTATTATAAATTGATATAGTATTAAACAATAGGCCTACCTGAAATAATAACCTATGCAGATTTAAATTATTTTTATGAACACTATTTGTGTTCTCTATTATCTTTTAGCGCCGAATTCATTAAACGTGTCAAAAAAATGAGCCTACGATAAAATCAATAGGCTTCTGGGTCTACAATAGTCATACAACCCGATAATTAACATCTATGCAAATATAATTGGATATTTTGGCTTACAAATCCAAAGAAATCTTCAGCAATAGTGTGAAAATATAGGCAATGCAATTGCGCAAATCGTTATTTCTGTTTTTACAATAAGATAAAATAGTTTAGGCATAGGGCCTAACCTACATGGAAGAGAACGATGCATGATTATTCAACACCAAACTGTGTCACATCGGTCACAATTTTTTATTTGTATTATTTTACCTTTATTTATTTAACTAGGCTAGTTAGTTAAGATTTTTTTTTTATTTGCAATGACGGCCTAGGAACAGTTGGTTAACTGCCTTGTTCAGGGGCAGAACGGCAGATTTGAACCTTGTCAGCTCGGCGATTCGATCTAGCAACACTTTCGGTTACTAGTCTGCGGTGCCACTAGTAGCCATGCGCCCAAAATTATGAAGCCAATTTGGCCGTATAGGCCTACCTGAGAGAAGGTTTGTGTCTTTCCCATTGCTGTGGGTTAGATAATCTTCTTTGCAGACAAATTTATTTTCGTCTATGATGTAGAGCTCCTCTCCCGTGGACAGCTGTTTGTTACACATCATGCAGGTGAAGCAGTTGAGATGAAACACTTTGCTCCTTGCCCTCCGGACCAAGTCGTTCGGCGAGATGCCCTGAGAACAGCCCGCGCACTTTGTCCCAAACCTCCTGCGAGGGGACAGAGGAAGAATGCACGATAATTAAAATGTATTTAGGCGCAAAACCAACCAGTATATGTTAGTATACAACGATTGCATATTGAGAGTGTGAATAAATACTTCTTTTTTTTTAATATAGGTCACTGCGTAGTCTCAGAAAAAAGTTGATATCTAGAACCTAAAAGGGTTCTTCGGCTTTCCCCATTGGAGAATCCATTGAATAACATTTTTGGTTGCAGGAAGAACCGTTTTGGGTTCAATGTAGAACCCTTTCCACAGAGGGTTCTAGATGGAACCCCAAATAGCTCTACCTGTGACCAAAATTGTTCTACCTGGAACCAAAAAGGGTCCTCCTATGGGGACTTTAGAATAACCCCTTTAGAACCTTTTCTTCTAAGAGTGTAACCCTAACCTCTGCCTCTCACTTGCAATGGTTCACGATGAGAATGATTCCATAATTGCCATATGTGGCCCTGTTCTTTATAATTATTGTTAGCTGTAGTAGGCCCTGTACATCTGTTATATTTCTGCATTCATTGTCAACGGACATATTTTCTTACTTTGCCGAATCAAAAAAATATTTGTTCCATTATAAACACGTTTTTGTGTAAATAAGAGAACTGCTTAGAATCGCATTTTAGGCCTATTTAGACCTAATGAAAATACATGTTAGTGTTGTCCATCCTGAAATGTAGATGATCATTATGATAAAGAATACTTCCTTTATAACACAAAACAACAGCCCTAAATGTGTAATCCAATTAGGAAATAATACACATTGCAATATACAAGTTAGTACTTTAATATGTGTGATGATCCTCTTTTTGTTGATTGTAACGGAAACGAATGTGTATTGAGATTATGGACACTGATTGTTGACTGCAAGTCTGTGATTGCATTGTCTGCTTGTTTGATCTTTTAAAGAGGTTAGTTATTTAAATCCACTTATCATGTCCTTCTCACTGGAGCCGTGCAAACACAGGGGCCTAGGCAGATAGCTTTGCCACTGGGCCGAGATACACACTTCCTCCACACTACCCCGATGAAGTATTGATTCTAGCCGCTTCTCTGCACCTCTACGCCTTATAAACAACGTGTGATTGATTTCCTTCATACCCCATACCGAGGACGAGTACACACGCGTTTAATGTTGCTGTCCATCTTTTAGCATAACAATACAAATGAACAAGCCTTTAATTACTGGCCCTCCTAATCAAAGCTTCTGAAGCAACACCTCCAAATCCACCGTCACACCTAGCACTTAGAAATTCTGAAGGAATTGGATGCAATCTTATTTGTCTTTTAACCATGTTAGAAATGAGTACAGATAATATTTAGAGTGGTTAATGTATTAATACGGCCATATATAATACATTCCATTAAGTATTTAGCCTTGAATATACCTATCATTTTGTTATAAGCAAATTATAATGGTAAATGTTTTGAGAGCATATTGGCTTAACAGTTTTCTAAAGTACAATTTAAAGGCATAAGGTGTAATTGTCGCATGTCTTCAGATAGTTTTGCAATTTATTGCGTGCTCTACTTTTGTGTTCATTAGTTCAGAAGTTAGAGTCACCTCTTTTCTTTTGTTTTTTACACTAAACAAATGACAGAGTTTATATGTTCATTATTAGCCAATAATACATTATATCGAAAATGTTTCGTATTTGCAATATCCTTATTAGTCTTTTTTAAAGAAAAATATGCATTTGACTGAGAACATTAGGATAGTATTGTCAACTTAACAGAAACACGGAAATGCTCATCCAAGACTACACATCTGAAATAATAATTACTGTAGTAAAGGACGAATGAAAGGGAGCAAGCACCCACCAGTCAAGCTTACCTAAAGAAGTCGTTTTTGCAATATAGTTTCCCCTCTCGAGAAAAGCATTTCTCTGTTAAATTGCATTTACACTCGCAGCACTGTACGCACTTGACGTGCCACGCTCTGTCCAGAACATTGAGGAGAAACCTGTCCAGTATAGGCCTCTCGCACCCGGCACAGTGGACCATCGTCTTTGGATTTGCACCCACTCCGCAACCGTGGTCTATTCAGCCTCCTGAGGTTGTGGTCGTCTCACTCACACTCTTGACTTGAGCAGAAAGCAAATCAACAACACACACCGGTTATTGGATGTTTTGCATTTGCAGTATTTGGTTCCTTTCTCGCTCGGAGGTCCTGGATCAATGTGTTCACATAAACAGTCGATGGGTAGCCTGGTCGCTATCCTACCTCTTATACTCTCCTCTGAAGTGGTCAGCATGGAGGTTTATAGGATCCAAGTACAGGATAGAGACCGTTCGCCAGGATGAGTCCTCCCAGGTGAGGTAGTCAAAGCCTTAGACACCTCGAAAGTCAGTCCTTCGGATCCTCTTCCATACACCAAACACACATCGGTTTAAATGAAGCCAATCAAATGGCAAAAAGTATCAAGCCACCTCTGAAGATTGGCTATAATGTGAGAACCATAGCCTATCAGCAAGTATCCGTAGTCATCAAAGTGAAGCATTGGCCGAAAAAGCAACGTGTGCCAGTCGCTGTTGAAGACGCACATCTAACAAAATTGTTTTGGGGCAATACTGTCACACAGAAAGACGCGCGTGCCTATAAATAATTCTATGTTCTTTGACATGACCGCTTATCCACTGTTTAGGACCCGATGAGAATCGAAATAATTTCCTATCAAAATATTTCAAGGAAAAAGTGTGTTTCCTCCGGCTCTGTTGACTATCTGTCCCCTCGAGTTCTCTTTTGGTAAATGATGCTAGTGATGGTAGGATGCGTGTGACATCTCTGTGCAGGATTGACGCTCCGCGTTGTCTGCAGTACTCTGCATGTTCCTGAAAGCACACGAGCCAGCCTTATTCACAGTCTCGTGACGTCAGGCAGTGGAGAAGCCAATCAGCAGCGCGCCATGCAAGTAACTATTAGCTATCCCTTCAAAGACGAGCCGGTGCATTCTGTTCTATTTATGGGGAACTGAAGAAACCAATTGTCAAATAATCCTAGAAACTGTCGTATGTTAGTGAATGTATGTGGGCGGAAAGACGACGACCGTTGAGGTAAAAACAGCACAATCACCAGCTTATCAATTGTTTGCGGCGAAGAAATGGACGTGAAGAATCATTTCATAAGGTAGATATGGGCATCTTAACGTTCTCTCCTGATCCTGCATGGATCCTCCCCATGGACGAGAGAGAGGTCGTCTTAGTTTAAAAACAGTAGTAGTAACATTGGAATATATATTTTATTCATATAACAAAATTGGATGGAATGCATGCTTTTGTTACATTTTTATTGTTTGGTAAAAATCACATTTTGATTAAGTTTTAGCATATAGTATACAGGCTACAGAAGTGACTTGACTTCTGCCGTACAATACGTTATCATATTATCAATGACAAGAGATACGTCATACATTTGATTTCAGACTTAAGTTGACCAAATGTTTTTTGTTAGAATGTGCAGCCTCTCCAATGCGCAGAGACGCTTGTGGTGGCGCACGCTTTTAGTGAGCGTTCTCTTGGTTGCGGCTGAACAAATCTTAGATAATAGTTTAGAGACAAATTTCAATTATGTGTACATCACCTAAGGGAAATTAAGTCAATATGCGTTAGAAATGAGTATTTACCCAAAACGGGAATTAAGTTTCACAATTCGAAATAATCAGAGGTATAGACCTCCTGGTGGCTGGGTTTGTTTCATCATATGCTTCTACTTGAAATGTTTTTCTTGACAGCTGCACAGTCCTCTCCGTACCTTTTATGCATGTTATCATTTATTTGCCATGATCCTTATTTAATCACTATTTAAATCCACATTTCCCACCAATACATCTCAGCAGTGCTGTGCTCTCTTTGGTCTTTTGTGGAGCATAGGGGATGTGAAAGACGAAGAGGCTCAAACGTTTACAGGTTACTAGATCGTTGTGACAGTTGCTGATGGCGTCAACACATTAGGACGTTTAATTAAGGCCGTTCAATCCACTTACCAGAAGAGGAGCCAAAAAACATTACCTAGAAGTTTGCATACTTCGAAATAGTTAAGGCTATGCATTATGTAGGCCTATTGAAAACTCTGAAAGTGTTATAATATCCAGGTGTTTTACAGGACCAAGCCTGCTCTTCATTTTTTAGGAATGATGTCTAAATGTTCTTACTACTGATGCGTTTGTAGTTAGGTTAATGGTGACTTACAATATCCAGCCATTATATTTCTTAGTTTTGCAATTGTTTTTAAATCATCCTTCATAGATCTGTCTTTAAAGCTCAATGAAAGTTGAATCCTCTTTGAATCGTTTGAGATCTTTCTTTCCCAAATTAACATCTGTAAAATTATAGCTTAATAAATATAGTATTAACTATAAAGAAGTTGTAGTAGTTTTATTTGTGAAGTGTTGATAATAAATGCTTTATGACTGATTGGATACCTTCAGACAGTGGGAGGGAAAGGGATGCCAAGGCCAACATATAAACTCACATGTACGGTTGGAAGTTCGCACGGTTGGAAGTTCGCACTTGTCACCGGGTGACACCGCAACAGGGAGGCATCATCATAAAGACCTCCTCTCTCACTCTCGCCTAGCCTATGAGATTACATTTCTTCACTGCACCTAATCTTACATCATCACTATCTCACTTCTCTCACAAACACGCGCACGCGCGCGCGCGCACACACACACACACACACACACACACACACACACTGACGGGCAGTGGTGAGTGGTACCCCATGTCAGTTATTTATATTCTAGCGGCGTACTTTTGTGCAAACGTTCCAGTCTGAAATCTGGAATCAATAGCACGACCCCTCGTGCATATGGGCTGCTTCTCATGTAAAACGGAGGCGAGGGCAGGACAAGGCCGCGACCAGCCCCATACTACAAAAACACGGTGACAGCTGCCTCAGAGCGTCTGGGGATCGCCTCTTTTGACTGCGGCACCCTTTCGATGACAAGTGTTTTTCCAGGGGAAGAATAACAGATAAGAGACGAAAACACAACATCCTCGAGCCCCGGTATTTCTCTTTTTCTCTCTCTCCCTCTCTCTGCGTATGACTGTGAGAGCTTTAAATTCATCCGCTAAGCGTCTGGTTAAATTTCTACCAACATCTCACTAAGAGAGAGAGAGAGAGAGAGAGAGAGAGAGAGAGAGAGAGAGAGAGAGAGAGAGAGAGAGAGAGAGAGAGAGAGAGAGAAGATTGTGGGAGACAATTGTCTGAAGGAGACGTCTGGTTACATTTCCACCAACATCTCACTAAGAGAGAGAGAGAGAGAGAGAAAGAGAGAGAGAGAGAGAGAGAGAGAGAGAGAGAGAGAGAAAGAGAGAGAGATTGTGGGAGACAATTGTCTGAAGGAGACGTTTGACAGTTAGGCGATGAAACTAAAGTCAGCCTCAAATTATAGCTTGAAATGTTCAGATTTTCAGTGGCGCTTAATAGGGAGACACTATTATGTGAGATATCTACCCTTCCAGAAATGAAACTTCAACATACGAATTTGTAATTTAAGTTTCAAAGTGGCGAGAGTAGCGTAAAGTTGTCATGTCATAGCCTATACCTCCAGCTCTGACTGGGGGGTGTAAAGTATTCTTACACTTAGACTAGGCCACTAACATATGGGAAATACATCCACACTAAATAGCTGTAAATAAATAACGTGTTATTTTCAGCACCAGTAAAATATTACTTGTCACACAGAGAATAATATTTACTGATTTAGAAGAATAAACCATTCAGTACACCATAACCGACAGAATGAGATTAATTCATGAATAAAAACGAAATCAGACATATATGAATATCTCAGGACCCCTCGAGGCAATGACGCGATTAAATGCAAAAGGATTACTGCTGTAATACGTTATAGGAGTACAAATGTTCACCCAGTCAATGCTTTTCGTTTCATATCCAGAAGGGGTACATTCGAATTGTATTTACCCAAAAAGAAAAAGCATAGGCCTACCATAGGCCTACTTACTTGGCATACCATGCACAACTGAAGAGACCTGAAGTTCCTGAACTTAGTTTCACCAAAATTCTAAGATAGGCACAACAAAACAATATGAAGACAGGCCTCTATATAATTGCATAGCTGCCTCTTCAGGATATTTCCTCACTTTATGTCCATACTCTGCGACAGACTGCTCCAAGGGGAGCTTGGTTTTACTACTGCACTTTTACAGTATATGCAACGAGCAACGTATGGGGCAGGCTAGAGGGAGCCATCGATAGAAAAACGCAAAACCAAACCGGGCTCTAAACAGGGCATGACCTAAACGTATCTCATTGCACATAATTGCCTGTCAAAAGATGAGACCTGCTCTGTTGAGTAGGATATGTCAGATTGGCTACTTACTTTTTCTGAAGCATATGTTATTGTCTGTGTTGACCTGAACTGCATACATAGCTTACTCTGTCAGCGGTGGTAAGGTCTAGATATATATATAAAAAAATAATGTGACATGTGTAGGCTATTCTTATTTTGAGTACTTTTGTCTGCATTTCTATTTTATGTTTTTCTATTCTATTCCATTCTTACTTGTCATGCAATCTGACAATCCCCTGATACAACTTAGCCAAAAACGTAATGTTTCCTACATTGGCTTCTACAGGCCTTGGCCAGGTGTCATTTTTTAAAACCTAAAAAGAGCCCACTTTAAATTAAATCACAACCTGTTTTCTAAAATAAATTATACAGTAATATTCAAAACAATGCCGTGGATTTATGGAAGCCAGGCTTCACCAAAAAATTTATTTTGTCTCTCCGTGTTTCATAATGTTCCGTCAGTTCGCAAGAGGCGAACGCTTCCGAGCGAGGGAAACAGCGCCCCTCTGTCTCTCTACGTTTGGAACATCTATCTGATGCGGTCTGGTCCAAACGAGTATGACATTGTTGCCACCCGTAGTATTGAAGGCAAGGGAAGCCAGTGAGTTTCAAGCTTCCCTTGACATTTTTTTTTTGTTGCCAATCAGCGTTGAACTAAACTGAGCGAGCTCAACTGTGAAGGGTCCTGGTCCACTAAAAAAAGGTGTCAAGGGAAGACAGTTTCGATTTGGCGTCACTCCTATCAAATCCCATTGAGAGCATACATCATTGACAGAAAAACTTGAATTGTTGCATCTTGTTTTGTTGTTGTCCTCCGGTGGCTAGCTAGCCAGCTAGATAAAAATTGGCCCCAAATTAGCCATGGATGGAGATAGGGATGTGGACTTAATTATTCTGGCCAATGATTATAAAGGCAATTCTGATCCAACCATTACTTAATATATTGTTGTGCCCCTGGCCTGAGAGGATGGAAGTGTAATATGTAGGTAGATGTAGGCGAATGTTAAGGCTAATGTTAACTAGCTAACGTTATCCATGAATGGAAGTTGGGCTAGCGAGCAAGCATTTTCGCCAGGACAACAAAAAATACAAGCGGGTACTGTATGACAGAGTGATAGATTGTTTCTTCAACATGAAAGAAAGGAGTATGGAATTGGCATTTCTCCACAAGTAAGGGGAGTCAACATGTTTTTCTACTTGCACGAACGCACACACGCACAGATAAATCAGAACTATGGACAGCCACATCATATTTAGTTTACTTTAATTGGACAAAATTATTTTTGGTATCTTTTAGTTGTCATTGTATTAGACTAAGCAGAGGTGATTAGATGATGTTGAAGTTGAAATGGTGCTGGAATAGTGGATGCAGCTCCTGTTATCTTTGCGACTTGCGGTAACTCTCCGTGATTCTAAATCAATAGTTGTTTAGTGGTCCGAAAATGTCGGAAACATTAACTTGCTTGACCATGCTGTAGGTCATGTAACTAACTGTCTGTTACTGTACATGCAATATGCTTTGTGGACCTCACTGGACAGAGGTTACTATCCGGCTTTGTGATAAAACAAAGGTGTGGCTGAATTTATTTTGCCACTGTGTATTCTTATTGTCTCAGCCTTTAGGCTTATCTGTCACGGTCAAAAGGCATATGAATTAAAAGGTTATAGAGCAAACAACTCAGTTATCACAACTCATAAGTTGTAATGTCTTTTTGGGGCCTTCCCCAGTGATTTTAACCACGCACCGCTACTGATTCTAAAAAGCATGTCCATGTCACTCATCCTAGATGCAGACGAAACGCTATTTCGTTTAAGATAATGATTAGCCTACTTTCAGGTCTAGTGAAAACATTTTCTGAAATGCATTTTTTTAATCAACAAAAACAATATTTTAGTTTAGGCTATTCAATAGGCCTGCGTATGAGAAATACGCCAATACATTTAACAAAATAAGTTGTATTGTGTTGCTTCTGGTAGGATATGTTTGTGTGCTGCTGATACGTGACCGGGCGAGTGAGAGAGTTGAGAGTGGGCAGTGGACTCTGTGATCGCTAGCTGTGCAGACACGCCGTGACTCCGGTAATAAAGTGAGAAATATTACTCCTGACTGGAGCTTTGATCAGCTGAGCGCACCGGGGACCGCCGAGAGCACTCCGGGGGGAGGGGGGCTAGCGAGGAGCAGTGGGTCGGGCAGGCCTTCTCTCTAGCCCCCACCGCGCCACAGCCCTGTTTGGGTGCAATCAGCATCCTGTTGGGACTTCAGAGGGGACACGGATAGGCACGTCCCATTCATAAGCACAAATTGAGTTTATACAAATGAATGTGTTGTTGTTTTTACTCTCATGTAATTCGTTTAGATTACAATTGAAAAGCTTTAAATAGATAAGTCCTCTTTCTCAGACCTCATCTTTCCAAATCAAATATGAAAAAGGAATAGGCTAAATTAAACAATTTAATACTAGGCCTACGATTAAATTATAGACAATGCTGAAGTTACATAAATTGGCCTTACTATAAATTATATAAACTATAAATTGCTGAAATGGGTGTACAACCAAATTGCAGATGAACAATTTTGAAAACAAAAGTGAACTGAAATGCTCCTTTTAGTAGGCCTAGGTCTATAACTGGACTATTTTCAGAATTATGCCTTACGTCGCAAAATAAGAAAAATGTGTAATGACAAATGTAGTATTGATCATGAATGCGTTATTCATTCCTATTAAATCTTGAATGACTGATTATTATTGTTTGATTCCCATTCACTATAAATTCATTTGTTCTTAACTGACATGCCTAGTTAAATAAACGTAATAAATGAAATGCAAGACCGATATGTTGGAATTGTTTAGAATTATTAGTACATTGATTTTAAAAAATTATATGATGCTGTCATGAGAAAAATAATGAATACAATGTAAAACATCTAACAATGTTGGCATAGTTGAACAAATTCAAGCATTCAGATTCAATAGGCCTAAATGAAAATAAATAAATAATTGCATAACCTAACAAAATAAATAAAGAGTATGTCCTCTTTTTAACATTGAGAGTTAATATATTTCCTCACAAAATATGTTGGTATTATAATAAATAATAAATGGTATTGGATCATCGCAAAATACGTACTTCTGACAAGGCAGCCACCATCAATAGCCTATGTCGTTTTTATAG
Organism: Oncorhynchus mykiss; assembly: GCF_013265735.2. Taxonomy (NCBI): domain Eukaryota; kingdom Metazoa; phylum Chordata; class Actinopteri; order Salmoniformes; family Salmonidae; genus Oncorhynchus; species Oncorhynchus mykiss. Next base: position 24,146,722 of record NC_048588.1, read on the forward strand.
TGCCACATGCACCACGGAGCAAAGGGGCAGGGCGGGATCATTCTAATAGGGTGCGTAGGTTCACCATCAAGCATGTGATTTGGGTCGTATTCATAAAACGGCTTTATTTTCACGGCGTGGACAAGGAGGCAGGCGAGAGAGAGTGTGTGTGCTGTCACTCACCACAGCTCAAACAGAGCCCGGGCCACCGTGCGCGTCCGCGAGGTGAGGAGGGGCTGCCGTTCAGCTCAAGCCAACAGCGTGCCAAAACTGATTAGAAGGGTATAGAGACAATGTCTGAGCAGAATCACAGCACAGCAATATCATTCCACACAGCCCCCCCCCCTCTTCCCCACCCCAAATAAAAACGAAGAAAATAATTTAAAAAATAATAGGCTATGGCTCAACCGTCTCCTTGGGCCAATATGTGCAAATGTGAAAAGATCCTGTCCAATGTTATATGTCGAAATGTTGAATTGTGAATCAAAATTATAAATAAGGCTTATTAAGATATTGTTCTATCTTTGAAATGATACACTGTAAACAGGCCACATCTAGACTAGATAGCCTACCGTGGCCTACTCCAAAGACCAGCTGATTTTCCCTTGGATTTCTTGGAATCGGCACAAACATCTGCCAATGATGACCTCGCAGAATATTGACCCGAAACTCTACATAAACATTTTCCTGACTTTCCAACTCCATCGCAGAGAGAGAAATTCGATGGAACTTATAGATCTGCTCTGGCCGTCCCATCACCAGAACAGCTGCTGCTACTCTCCCCAACCCGATAATGAACACGCTGACATGACAACTGTGCTGCTTCCATGGTACTGGTCCGGTCTCAGCGTGAAATAGGCCTAAATGCAACTTTCTATTCGGAAGACGGATGGGGCGAATCTCCCCGTCATCATCTTCCAGCCTCTTCCAAGAATGCAGAATGCAATTACATTGTTCTAATACTATGAGTAATTTAGAGAGGGACAGTGACGTGGAATCTATCTATGTAGGCCTATTATGGGCTATATTTAAGCAATCTCTCTTACTCATTGAACAACATCACAAAACATGTGCTATTCCACTGACCTTTCTTCGAGTACAGGCAATGCACATAACACTAGGGGGCGAATTCAATCTGAATAAAGAGGTAGGCCCACCCCAGATGTGATTTATTATTATAGGCCCATGCACTTGATTTTAATGTGGGGTCCTGTAGTTGGAGTATTGCTGAATCCCAAAAGTGCTGACGTGACAGATAAAAAAAAGCCTAATTAATCGAATTGACATCTGCTAGCTATAGCATATTAATCCACATTAGAGCTTTACTCATATATAACAAATACATGTCAAACATATAGGCCTGCACTAGTATACTCTCGACTGAAATTGAAATCAGAGGGCATTTATGTTACAGAAAATACGGACCAGCAGAAAAGAGTATTATTATTATGACTCCCTTATGAAATATATAGAGAAAAGGTCTAGTCTTTGGGAACATTTGCTCTAGTTTAGATTAATGATTCTCCGTGCTTATTCTGCAATACGGGTGAAAGGGCTAGGATCACTAATGATTCTAATATAATGTGTGGTGATAACCACTCCCTTTGAGATATTATCTCGCAGTGGGCAATGCTCTGGGGACGGCCTGCGAGGCTGAAAAGTGGCAGATAGCTGCTGCACGGGAGCAGATTTCTGCGTTAAAACCCCGCTAGCATCCGCAGCCCTGGCCGTTGCTGATATCAAGTGCCCGGGGTTGATTTAAAATAGGCTACAGGGATGGCTGGATGATAGCTGGAAGATGTATTTTGCGACTTATTTTTTTCACTCTGTTTTTTTTTGTCAAATTAGAAAATGTGCACACAAGGTAGATGGTCATGTTGGATATCTAAGATACAAAAAAAAGTGCAGAGTAAAAACAAAAATGCACTCAAGTAAAAAGTAGAATTGAGTTTAAATGTTCTCCAAGGTAGGCCTACATTTGTTGTTTCATTTAAAAAGCCAGAGAACGGTAAACCTATGATTCTTTAAAAATCTCAAACATTCTTCATCTCTTAAGTTTAACAACAGGGATATGAGGAAGGTCTCAACTTGCAGCGTAATTGGCAGTATTTGAACAAAACACATGAGTCATTGTTCTACCAGGGAACATGATCACTGAAAGCAGTGATATCATGCAAAGTATAAACATGTAACGACACATACATATAGATGTATACCTCAAAAACATGTGAAGATCCCTTCTAGACTACTCCAATAGGTTGAAGTTTTGAACATAAACTAATTTGTGCATGAAACTATATAATAGAAGACAATGCTCATTAAATCAAATAGGCCTATGGAGAGAAAAATAAGTGAAGATAATTTAGAATTACTTATTATCTCAGTAATTTCCAATCAGAACTTACACAAATACGATTTTTACCTATGAAACGCTGCATCATTATCGACAAGCACTGATCAATAAGAACACAGTCCTTACAAACTTCTGTGGATGAATGCAGAGGATTAAAGATGGGCGAGGAGAGGAGAGGAGAGAGAAGGAAGAGAGGAAGTGGGGAGCGAGAGAATCTTGCTGGGCCGCGGGAGACGCACCACGGGCAATCTCGCTCCATTCATCTTCATTGCCTTTTGTGTGCACAAAAAGCAACCCGTGCATAAGGTAAAGCCCGCATCAAAGCCGTGGCTTTATTTTATATCCTATAGATCAGGAGGGAGACAAAGCTTTATTTTCGCCAGGAGAGAGATATTTTACCTCTGCCTTACGGTTTTATGTTGGAGAGGTGTCAGCCAAAGGAAATGGATGGCTAATGCATAGGCAAAACGCCTCGCCTCGACATGCTGCAAGTCAGCGGCTGTTCGCAGGAGGAGAGCCGGGGATTTAAGGCCGGTGGGAGCCGAGCCAGGCATGGGATTGAGCGCTGGCTGGGTATATAATGTATTCGATCCCGTTACACACACGCACGCGCTCATACTCGCATGGAAACCAGGACGTACGCACATTTACGCACTAGCACACACGCACATTTACACACACACACACACACACACACACACACACACACACACACACACACACACACACACACACACACACACACACACACTTACAATGCTGCTCAAAAACAGAGCTTCTCTGTCATATTTTTCTCCATGTTAAATATAAATCTAAAGAAGTAATTGGAATTTACTGCATACCTGAATAACTGCATATAAATAAGCACACATTTCATGGGGAGGGGGGGGGGGGGGGGGGGTCACTGACACTGTTTGGCCATATAAAACCGGTGCATGTATTATAATACACAGCAAATAATGTTATTTCGCACAAGCCTTGCGACATGCTTGTGATTCCGTCCAAATTATGCAGGATTCAAACTAACGTTTTCAATTTATTAAACCTATACAGGCAACATTTCATTTTAATGGGACAATTTATTTCTGAGAAGGGATTATCAGTGCTGGTTGAAACTACACCAGTCTGTACATTTTCAGCATCCGCGTCATTTAGAACTTTATAGGCTACAGCCTTTATATCAGTGGACTGGCGTTTCAGGGGCTGGCTGTTGAGCTCCCCAACACAAGCAGACAACAGAGGCATCAGACATTGACTTTAGAAATGACTTCCAGACAGACACATTCCTCAATTCTAAACACCTTTAAGTGTCTGCATGTGCTTACCGAATTTCGTCAAGGAGGACACAAATCCGCCAACTGGGATTGCAGTCATGCACGGGTCTCTCCAGGCCTCGGGCGCGGGGGATGTAAAGTGGTCGACAGAGGAGCGACCCCAGTCGAGAGGGCTCAGGTGGATTTGGAAATAATGACAACATGATGTCTGTTACGATTCACATTAACCATTTCACAACAAGAACTAGAGTCCCTTTGACAAGCCTCAATGTCAAAAGTCTCAAGGCTGTGCTTTATATAGGCTCAGGGTAATATTCAACACCTAGACCAAGGGCCTACAAGGGCCAAACTAAAGAAGGAGCATACTATATATGGCTATGAGGAGGAAGAACACTAATCCTATGGAAGAGAATGTATGCAATCAACAACAACAAACTGTTCCCACTTTTAGTTGCACACACAATCATATCCCTTTCAGATAGTTTCCTTGCTGGATTATACACTGTTCTCCATGTTGGTAGCACTATGTGTCAAATGAATCTATATGTGGGACTCCTTACTGCCATTATTCAGAAAGGGATATGATTGTAGGACTCCATATCCCCCCCCCCCCCCCCCCCCCACACCGCCCCACCGCCGCCGACCCCCACACCGATCCCCTGCTCAAACGCTAGAGCTGAGACTGTGGGTGGGAACACAAATTGTTTCTCTATGATGAGGAGACCAGGGGCCTCAGTGATGCGATTTAAGAGAGAGATTTGTTCCCTGTATGGTTCTGTTCCTGATAGGCCCATCAGGTAGGAGCAGCAGGGAGCCACACTGAGTGGTCTGGGGTGAGGGGGGAAGTGGGGTGGGTGGAAAGGCATAGAGGGGGGTCGGTGGTGGCTTGGTTGGGTTGTTGTGGAGGTCGTTCATATGCTGGTGCGGGGAGCCTGGGCAGTTCGTTGTATGCTCAGCCTGCCGATGAGCTAAAAATGTGAGGAGGTTGTGGCCTCCGGGTGTTTTACGACAGGGGGACGGAGGCTGATTTGTCTTCACCGGAGCGTACCACTGGCATCTTCACACCCTTGAGTTGCAGGGCAGGGCAGGGCAGAGGTGGGGAACAGGGAGAAGGAGGGGAGGCTGTAAATTATCTGGGCTGGCAGGCTGATGGTCGGTCAGTGATCTCAGGGAATGGCACCCACCTAACCCCGTGTGCTTAGGCCCCAGCTGAGCCTGCACTGCATGGAGATGAGAACCAGGGATGTAAACTAATCTATCCCAACCCAGCCCAGCCGAGCTCTATCCCCCCCATGCCCCTGGCCCGGTGCAGCTCAGCTTCCTTCTATGGGTATGGTAAGGAGGATGTATGTGTGTGTGTGTGATCATCACCCTGGCCCGGTCCAGCTCAGCTTCCTCCTAGGGGTATGGTATGGAGGTGTGATCCTCACCCTTGTCCGGTCCAGCTCAGCTTCCTTCTAGTGGTATGGTATGGAGGTGTGATCATCACCCTGGGATGGTCCAGCTCAGCTTCCTTCTAGGGGTATGGTATGAAGGTGTGATCATCACCCTGGGATAGTCCAGCTCAGCTTCCTTCTAGGGGTATGGTATGGGGGTGTGATCATCACCCTGGGATAGTCCAGCTCAGCTTCCTTCTAGGGGTATGGTATGGAGGTGTGATCATCACCCTGGGATGGGGTGATAAAAGGAATCCTACAGTGCTGATTAGATCAGGGGCATGTTTGTCTTCCAGTATCAGGGATTACATGATTTATTAGAGAGCGAGGTTTGGTGGCTGGTGGCTGGTGGCGGTGGCGAGTGCTAACTCCCCACCCACACCCACATTCAAAGGAAGTGCATTCCATTAAACTCCATGCATAGTTGGATATCTTTACACCAAGCAGCTAATTTGTCCCTTTAGCTTACAAGCCCATATCTGATCATCTATTACCCCACTGGAGAACCCCCCCCCCACACACACACAATTCCCATTGATGAAGACCTCAGAAACATCCACCGATGTCCCATTAGTGTGGGGACACATCCATTTGTCCTGTCCCTAGCTCTTTATATATTCATCGTTTTCCACTACACACTCTCCCCATTGAGATGACCTATACATACAGTAGGGTACAGGTAGATGGCTAGATAGATTATGCAAGTAAGAGAAAGCACTGTAACACCACTGTGGCCCACCATGAATCAATGCACATGCTATCCACTGGGGTTCTAACCACTGGGGTACCATCGCTAGGAATATATGTAGCTCCTGGATTACTTTGTATTATATTAGATGCATTGTGCCGGCAAAGAATATACGAGTTTGTATTCAAGCAGAATGAACAACAAGAGTGGAAGAATTGCTAGGAGAATGGGAAGATGAGGAAGGAAAGGGGGGCATAGTATAATTAAAGCAGGTTGTTATTGGGAGGTTTAGTTGGTTTAGATGTGAAATCTAATTTCTATGTAATGTCATTTAAATCCCGACATCCAGGAGTTGTATTTGAACTTGGATGATCAGAATCATCAGCCTGTGAATGCGAAAGATCCTCATGATCTTTGGGGGGCACAATGTTCTTCATGTTCACAGGTCACAGGTTTTCTTGGAGTATAAAGCAGAGAGAAAGGATTGAATTGCATTTAGAGTTGAATAAAGATGGAAGAAAAAGAAAAGGAGAAGAGAAGTGAAATTAAGGAAAAAGTACATTAGTTTACTAACAAAAGTAAGTGGTACTGGTCGCTAGAAACAAGGTCTCTGATATACTAATTCCATTTCCTGTATTTAATTTGCATCTGCAGAATTTAGATCCCCTTAAGATGAACCATTTAAAGACCTGGTATTACTGCAAAAGATTTCTCCACAGACCATTTTCATAATGCCGTATAGAACAGGGGTGGACAACTCTGGCCCCTGAGTTCCTCAGCCCCGGTGGTTTTAGCTCCTCCTTGGTCTTTCATTGATAAATTAACATAATTGATTGGCTGAAGAGTCCACACACCTGGATAAACAGTTTGTTATCTCTCCCTACTACTGACACATCTTTGAAGGGAATTGTTCCATCTGCCTTAATCAAATCGTTAAAGATACTTGTCAAATAGAAATTGATTGATTTACAGTAGGCTCTCTTCCAGTAGGCCACACCACTGCAAATCCTACATGGGGATGGGGAATTTACATGGCTCTGTATGGACAGAATGGCTGTAGTTATTTGTGTGTTCTGCAGAACAGACACACAGACATCATCCTTATTGAGAATCCCCTCTCCCCATAGAAGCATGTTGACAACAAGACAGAGAGGCCTCTCTGAGACCGTACAGGTGTGCTGCATTGTCTTTCCTCCATGACAGGCCTGAAAGAAGAACACGCTACTCACTGAGGAGAGGCTGATTGTGGCCGTGTTAGGGACGGACGGACTCCCTGTGTAATTTTCAGATACAGAGGGATGGGAAATAAATAAATCGAGAAGAAGGAAAAAATAAACGCCTGTTAACTTATATCTCTGCCAGGCAGCCGAGGGAACAGGTGAGAGGTCGCTTCTCCCTAAGCCCGGGAAACACAGAGAACATTAGTGAGGCAGCAGCATGGCCTGGCCAGACCTCCCCTAGCTCTAATCTGGAGACTGGAGGAAGATACCAGACAGCCACAGTGGTATCAGACTATACTCCTGATGTCTTCTCCTCTCCTCTTCTGTCTGTCGGTGTGTGAGGTAACTCTCACTAATTTACTGTTTTTTAAAAGGATTAGATGCATTTTTCATGCTTCAAAGCTAAATGACCAATTTGAATGTAAAAGTCCTTATGGCGGAATAATCACTTGTGTGAGTTTTGTCGGCGGAGTGGAGAGGTGGCCTCCCAGGCCAAACTGTTGATCACATATGACACTAGTGTCTCACTGCATGTCACAGTTATGCACCAACTTCGTTCTTACTCTCTACGATCAGTATTTCCCAACCCCAGTCCTGAAGGACACCCAACAGTAGACATTTCTATTGTATCCCCTGACAAGCACACCTGATGTAACTTGTCAACTAATCATATAGGCATCAAGCCCTCAATGAGTTGAATCAGGTGTGCATGTTCAAAAATGTGTGCTGTTGGGGGTATTCGAGGGGGTATTCGAGGCGGTATTCGAGGAGTTGGGAAACAGTGTTCTAAAGTAGAAACTGTATTCATGGGTTGCACCTCCGTCACTCGGTCGTCATGCCATTTTTATGAATGTTCTAAAAATGACGCTGACCATAGTGGTCATCGAAAGTTCAGTTGTGTTCAGTCATGCTGAACGGGGGTTAATGACTGTTTAATTGAAATTACAAAATTACACTATATTTGCCTTGAAATACCATGACAATGCTAAATAAGGCAAACAATTAGTAGGAAACAACTTTGCTGTCATTATCATGTGGTCAAATTAACTTGAGAGAAATGGTAATGTTGTCATTAGCTAGCAAAGTGTTTCAAAAATAGTTAGCAATGCTTACATTAGCTAACTTAAATTCAGTTGACTCCCCTCATTCTTAGTTAGCTAGCTAATGTTATAGTACATTGAGAGTCAACCTGGCGACATCACAATGATGACAAATGGATTTCCTACTAAAATGTGCCTTCTTTAGAAATGTCATTCTGTTTCTAAGCCAATATAATGCACTTCCCTGATAATGTTTCCAAATGCTAATGTTTTAGGATTTGTGGCTTGAATACCTTTCAAGTCATGAGACCGATATTAGCATTTTTCACGCATCATGTTCAAACTATAAGTGACTTTGTTGAGCTTCCCAATCCATTTTTTTTTATACTTTCGGATGATTTGGACGTGATGTGCAAAAAAATGCTAATATCTGTCCCATGACTTGAATGAGATTTGTGCCACAAACGCTAAAATATTAGCATTTGGAAACAGTGCCTGTGAAACTAAACCAAAGCATCGATTGCTGTCATAGCTTGTCCATAGACTGCTAACAGGGTAATTTGGGTGAGCTATCCCTTTAACTCCCATTAGTTCACGTGAAAATAACAAATCCATATGTATGACATGGATCACCCTCTTTTAAATGGAGCTCCACCTGTAGGACTGTCTCTGAGAACCTATCAAGGGACATTGAAGGAAAAAGAGTACTGAATATGAGACAGAGAGAAAGTTCAACTGATTGTCTGGCCCTGATTAAAACTTCTATGTGACACCACGGAACATCAAGCTAGCTCCACCAGGGTCTTTGAGCCTGGAGAGGGGGGAGAGGAGGGGGGAGAGAAAAGGGGGGGTGGCACTCTGTGTTTGAGTTTATAGGGGAGGGCTGAAGGGTAATGAGGACTCACAACTGGCTGAACTTTCCTTTGACTTACACACTCCTTCTTTCTCTCTCTCTCTCCTTGTTGGCTGCTACATTCCTTCCTTTATCAACGTGGTCTTATGTCAGGGCACTCCTGAAATTCTTCCTCTACCTTTATTTCCCTCATTCTTCCTCTCTGCCCCCAATCCCCCATCTCTTCATTGTGCTCCACTCCAAATACAGCACCCCCTGCCCCCTCCTCTCACCCCATCAAAATAAGAAACAGTAAATCCTGTGCCTCTTACTGCTGCCGTGTTTACCATCCCACAATAGAGCACACATATTTGTTCATCACCCAGGATCACGCACGCACGCACACACACACACACACACACACACACACACACACACACACACACACACACACACACACACACACACACACATACATTCTCTCTCTCTTATCGCCAAACAAAGCGTCATCTTCTCAGCCTCAAAGCCCCTGAAACCCCCTGATTGTTACAGTGGTAAGTACGGCAGGCGTTGCTTACGACGTTTCTCTCTGCTAAACCTAGGGACTACTACGGCACACACCCATATCCCTACACCTAGAGAGATGTCTGTCAACGCTGCCTGACACAACCACAAAACTCAGATTAGGGCTTGCTCTGAAACAGGATTTCAAAAGACATATTTTCTTATTTTCATTCAACCTTGAGAGGGTGGGAATATAAATCAAATGAAAATTCCAATGAGTAATAATGTGGATCTATTTAACGTTTAGAAAGGTGTTGAGCGTTTTGGATGTCAACTTCGTGTGCTTTATTGAAACCTGGGCTGTGTTGTGGGGATAATTGGAATCTGAGGTTTGGGATGCTCCTGGAATGGGAATATTGAGAGTTTTAATACCGAGGTAAAATTTAAGATCCTGTGTTGTGTCTGTCTGGGGAAATGTAGAAATGTATTCCTCCCTCTGTTTCTCTCTCTTACAAAGTCTGAGGGCAGTGAGAGAGAAAAGACTGCATAGGCTAAGGAGAAAGAGATGGTAGAATGTGGATTAAATGCTTCTTTATTTGATATTAAACTGTCCAGAAATGACTGTCACCTTAAATGTAAACAGAGTAGCAGAATTTAATGGTGTATAGTGGCTATACTGTGAGGCTATAGATGCTTGAATGTGTTCTGTTTATTTTGCTCTTCCCTTCCTTGTTTACATCACCTCATTTGCTGGCAATTTTCCCTGCGTGGGATTACTCTCCCTACTCAATGCGGATGGTGGTTTCTCAGACAAAAACAAGATATGTTGTCGACAGAATTTCAATTAATAAAACCGTTGGATTTTATGTGAGGAAGAGGTCTGATGTAAAACAACAGTATCAGTTCCCATACTGTAGGACTGAGACTACTGAAGACATGTTCAAAATAAGGGATTCTGTGAATATGTAAGGAAAAGGTTACTAAGTCGGAAGTTTACATACACCTTAGCCAAATACATTTAAACTCAGTTTTTCACAATTCCTGACATTTAATCCTAGGAAAAATTCCCTGTTTTAGGTCAGTTAGGATCACAACTTTATTTTAAGAATGTGAAATGTCGGAATAATAGTACAGAGAATGATTTATTTCAGCTTTTATTTATTTTATCACATTCCCAGTGGGTCAGAAGTTTACATACGCTCAATTAGTATTTGGTAGCATTGAATTTAAATGGTTTAACTTGGGTCAAACGTTTCGGGTAGCCTTCTACAAGCTTCCCAAAATAAGTTGGGTGAATTTTGGCCCATTCCTCCTGACAGAGCTGGTGTAACTGAGTCAGGTTTGTATGCCTCCTTGCTCGCACACATTGTTTCAGTTCTGCCCACAAATGTTCTATAGGATCTAGGTCAGGGCTTGTGATGGCCACTCCAATACCTTGACTTTGTTGTCCTTAAGCTGTTTTGCCACAACTTTGGAAGTATGCTTGGGGTCATTGTCCATTTGGAAGACCCATTTGCGACCAAGCTTTAACTTCCTGACTGATGTCTTGAGATGTTGTTTCAAAATATCAACATACTTTTCCATCCTCATGAAGCCATCTATTTTGTGAAGTGCACCAGTCCCTCCTGCAGCAAAGTACCCCCACAAAATGATGCTGCCACCCCCGTGCTTCCGGCTTGTAAGCCTTCCCCTTTTTCCTCCAAATATAACGATGGTCATCATGTCCAAACAGTTCTATTTTTGTTTCATCAGACCAGAGGACATTTCTCCAAAAAGTATGATCTTTGTCCCCATTTGCAGTTGCAAACCATAGTCTGGCTTTTTTATGGTGGTTTTGGAGCAGTGGCTTCTTCCTTGCTGAGTGGCCTTTCAGGTTATGTTGATATAGGACTCGTTTTACTGTGAATATAGATACTTTTGTACCTGTTTCCTCCAGCATCTTCACAAGGTCCTTTGCTGTTGTTCTGGGATTGATTTGCACTTTTCGCACCACAGTACGTTCATCTCTAGGAAACAGAACACATCTCCTTCCTGAGTGGTATGACAGCTGCGTGGTCCCATGGTGTTTATACTTGCGTACTATTGTTTGTACAGATTAACTTGGTACCTTCAGGCATTTGGAAATTGCTCCCCAGGATGAACTAGACTTGTGGAGGTCTACAGTTTTTTTTTCTGAGGTCTTGGCTGATTTCTTTTGATTTGCCCATGATGTCAATCAAAGAGGCACTGAGTTTGAAGGTAGGCCTTGAAATATATCCACAGGTACACCTCCAATTGACTCAAATGATGTCAATTAGCCTATCAGAACTTCTAAAGCCATGTCATAGTTTTCTGGAATTTTCCAACATGTTTAAAGGCACAGTCAACTTAGTGTATGTAAACTTCTGACCAAATGGAATTATGATACATTGAATTATAAGTGAAATAATCTGTCTGTAATCAATTGTCAAGAGAAATGACTTGTGTCATGCACAAAGTAGATGTCCCAACCGACTTGCCAAAACTATAGTTTGTTAACAATAAATTTGTGTAGTGGTTGAAAAACTAGTTTTAATGACTCCAACCTAAGTGTATGTAAACTTCTGACTTTAACTGTATATGTTTCTAACGACAGTGTTTTGAGTCATATGGTCATGTAAATGTACAGTATGTCATGTAAATGTGTGCATCTCCTATTTGTTCTGTAGTGTTTGTTTCAAGAAGTCCACTTAGGCATCAATGCTCCCTCGCACACACACACAGGCCAGGTTAAACAGCATGGGAAGCGGGCAGCCTGCACACTGTTTGTTTTGGACTCAGTGGCGTCTCATTTACACGTGTTAATTGCCGCTAATTGGTTTTAATGAGATGAACAGGAAAGCCTCTGGGACCATTCATACCTTTAATTTGAAGTAAATATAATTAATTAACATATACTAATTACAGCCAATTAACATTGATTAAGAGATGCCAGCGAAAGGGGGAAAAAGTACAAACCAACCCCAAAGAATCCTATGGAGTCAGCAGGAAAAAAGGAACGTCACATGTCGGGAACGTCACGGACTGAGGCAGGAGGCAGTACTATCAAGTAGCATCTGTCTGTCTGGTCTACCCTCTCCTTCTCACTCCAGAGCGTTTGGGAACGAACGGGAACGTTGACTGCCCCCCCACTCCCCTCCCTGATCCATGCCCACCGGCCCGGTGCCCCCGTGCCGACGGCGCCCCATGGCACACCTGCGCAGGAAGCACCCCCGAGATGATGGCGGACAGAGGGCATCTGTGTGCCCGCGAGAGGCCAGCGTGTGCCACACAGTCTGAGCAGGAGAGATTAGAGGATTTACCACTGAGAGAGGGGGCAGAGAGTTTGAGGGAGAGAGAGGGAGAGATGGAGGGAGAGAGACAGGAGGGAGAGAAGACATAGAGAATTGCTAAAAGGATAGGAGCAAGCTTAAGGAGAGGAAGTAAAAAGAGGCAGAGAGTGAAGGAGACATAAAAGCAAAAGAGGGAGGAAGAGAGTTTCCATGGCGATGTAGAAAGGAAAGGGAATAAGGGAAAGAAATAGACAATGAGAGAAAGAGACAGATAGAGGGTATAGAAAGCTTGACGACAGCTGAAAATGGGGGAGTGTGGAGAAGAGAGAGAGACAGAGAGCAGCTGAGCTATGTGGCTGAATGAGATTAGCCACATTTAAACAGCTAACAAAGACACACATTGGGCAGGCCATATTTTGGTGTCAGGCTCTGGGCATATGGGCAGACAGACTGTTGGAGAAAGACACTACGTCAGAGACCGAGGTGATTCCCAGTCGAGCGAGAGAAAAGCGAACTGAACAGAGAGAGGGGGGGAGAGAACGCATTAAACAGAGAGGGAGAGAGAGAGAATAAGAGCAAAACAGAAAGAGGAAGGGATAGAGAATGAAAGCAGAGCATAGAAAGAACATGAGGAAGGAGATGGGAAAACAAAGACAGAGATAGAGGAAGAAGAAGATAGGACCCCTAGACTGTACTTGGCTACAAACCTAATGTCACCTGTGCCACCGAGACTGACTTTGACACTGTAAAGCCTGCTACTGTGGCGAGTGTGTACTCAGAGCCACATGCTCCTAGGCATGGTGGCAGAAGCTGGCAGTGCCCGCCAGGGCGAGGTGTGAATGTGTGTCAGATGGTTCAGCAGGCAGGCTGGCACCACCATGATCCCACTGGAGGGAGAGGGAGCAGGGCTAAGCCTGCCCACACCATGATGACCCTCCTGGGTGAACACCCCGACGGCAACCCACCCCCACCTCCACTGCTCAGCCCCTAGCATGGGGGTTAGGGTAGACACACATACACAGGGGGAACACCTTCCCTTTGGATGTGCTGAAAATACTGCTGGAATACTTGAAAAGCAGCCGCAAACTATCCACTGAACATAAGAATCTCTCTTCATATTGCTCATCAGACAGCCTAAACTCTACCAGAATACCAAAAATAGATCTACTTCGTTAGGTTAGGCATTAACTCTGAATGGTTAAGGTTTGGGTTAAGGTTTGGGATAGTCTTAAAACAAAAATCTCAAAAACATCTTTCTATTGCTGGATTCAAACTTGCAACCTTTGGAATCAGATGCTTACGCCCAGCCGCCATCCCTGTTCACAACACCCTGGCAAAACCGAAACCTACTTGAAGGTAACAGCGCTCCCTGTTTCCCCTACTGTTGCCCCTAGTGGCCGGTTTCCACATCTTCTCCCATCGTCCTCAGTCATGGATGGATGTTGAATACTGACTTGCATCACAGGTGACCTGGCTGCTGTGTTTGCTGGGGTGGATGCTGGCTGCAGAGATGACAGGCAGAGCATCAACCTTCCCACAGGCCTGTCTTTAAAATACTTGGTCGGGTCTGAGAAATCCTTCAAAGGCTGCCTGACTGCACAACTTCACTCCAGCTTTAAAGGCAGGACGGAGTCTAAGACAAAGGCCAGCAGAGAGAGAGAGAGAGAGAGAGAGAGAGAGAGAGAGAGAGAGAGAGAGAGAGAGATGAAAGAAGAAAGAGAGAGAGAGAGAGAGAGCGAGAGAGGGGTCCTCCTGTAGTCACACCTCATGAATATTTAACAGAACTTGTTGGAGTGAGGAGAGAAGATAGAGGCTGTCTGTATGTGTGTGTGTGTGTGTGTGTTGGTATCATCGAGGGACAGCCATTCCCATGGCAACAGTGCGTCAGGTAGGCAGGCGACATGGGTTCAGAGCTGCCCTCTTTGGTCCCTGGAGGGGGAGAGGGGGGAGAGGGGGAGGGGGGAAGCATTTTGTCGAGGCACACTTGACAAAACAAAGACAACTCACTTCTCTGGTCTCGTGCCACATTTCTTATTCATAAACAAGCGGGGCTGGCTGTACGGACACGATAAAGCGTAGTGCGCGGGGCCCTCTGCCGAGACGGACACCGATTTGAATGCAAAGCTTCAGCTGCACCAAATCCCTCCCCCCTGTCCCCACCCCCCACCTTCCCTCTCTGCATTATTCCGTCGGATTTCACCGCTATTTTTGGACGGGGCGTTAAGCCGTCCAAAGGATCTCTAATGGAGATATGTCATCAAAAAAAACTTTCTCTCTCATTCCTGGCCGTCATTAACATAAAAATATAAGAATTATATGCAAAAGAATGAGCGAATTAATGAATAAAATTATTACAAAATATCCACAGACACACAAATGTCCATATCTCCGACGATGTTCGACGCTCATCCCTGTCCATTCTCTCCACACATAACAGTGGAGAATTGGGTGATTCTTCTTCTCATTGGATTATTTGTTTTGATTTGGGCCTATACATATGTTGACTGCTGACTTAAGGGAGCCAGGGGATGCATGGTGAGTGCTCTCTCCACTTCAACTGTGCATGTTTAGAGGTGTAAACAGATTCCAAGATGGGTGGAGAGGGTTGAACGTGATGCTTTACTGGGGATCTGACTGAAAGGGGAGGGGGAGTAATGGTGCCGTAGTCAGGGTTAGAGGGGTAAGACCAGCTATGTTAACCAGTTTAGCAGGGCTTTGGGAACAATTGCGTACATTCAGAGATGCATACAAAATATACCAACAAACACCAATGCGTAAAGAAAAACACATCCACACTCACGACCACAGTGTGTACAGAGTACTGAGACATAATACAAATACACTGAGGATATTGCTCAAAGAACCGCATAATGAGCACATGCACACATGCACACTCACAAACACCTGCACAACGACAATGAAGGTAAACATGCTCATACATATTAACACACACGTACACACAAACACTGTCAACAAAGACAGTCCCAAGCCCACATACCACCCCCCACAGACTTACACCCATACACCCCCATAAACACACACCCATACACAGACACCCATCTAAAACAATCAGAAGATTAACATACATTCTCATTCATCTAGCTACACTCTTAGAAAAAGGGTTCCAAAAGGGATCTTCAGCGGTCCCCATGGGAGAACCATCTGTGTAAAGGGTTCTACGTGGAACTCAAAATGGTTTTTACCTGGAAACAAAAGGTTTCTACTTGGAACCAAAAAGGGTTCTTCAAAGGGTTCTCCTATGGGGACAGCCTAAAAACCCTTTGAAGTTCTAGATGGCACCTTTTTTCTAAGAGTGTATGAGGTCCCCCTCGGAGTCTACAGAGGCCTAGCAACAGGAAACAATAATCTGTAGTAAACCCATATCAGGTAAATAAAAGACCTATACAACAGGAAACAATAATCTGTAGTAAACCCATATCAGGTAAATAAAAGACCTATACAACAGGAAACAATAATCTGTAGTAAACCCATATCAGGTAAATAAAATACCTATACAACAGGAAACAATACTCTGTAGTAAACCCATATCAGGTAAATAAAAGACCTATACAACAGGAAACAATACTCTGTAGTAAACCCATATCAGGTAAATAAAAGACCTATACAACAGGAAACAATACTCTGTAGTAAACCCATATCAGGTAAATAAAATACCTATACAACAGGAAACAATACTCTGTAGTAAACCCATATCAGGTAAATAAAAGACCTATACAACAGGAAACAATACTCTGTAGTAAACCCATATCAGGTAAATAAAAGACCTATACAAAGCTATGGAAAAGGCCAGATAGAATGGATAGACTTCAGACTAGTTGTTAAGGTGATGCACCTTCATCCATCACCATCTGCAAGCAGACAAAATCTTGCTGATGTTTTTCTCTGTTGCTCTGCTTCCCTACTTGGAGCTGCCTGGGTGTCATCTCTGCCTCTATTTGCAAGGTGTTTATTCTGTCAACGACTTGAGTGTTTGCCCAGCTGGCACCAAACCCAAGCCCATGGCAGTGCCAGCGCCACGCCCGATGGGAGAGGGATCGAGGGCTTGGGTGGAGGAGAAGAGGGGGGATAGAAGGAGGGAGGGTTGGAGGGGTAGACGTGGCAAGACGCCCAGCCTCCTTCTGCT
>NC_048588.1:24170981-24193481 GCF_013265735.2 Oncorhynchus mykiss
TGCCTACATATGCACATTGAAATGCATGGTATGTCTATATACTGTACACCGAGGGTAAAAAACATGAATAACACCTTCCTAATACTGAGTTGCATCCCCCTCTTTTGCCCTCAGAACAGCCTCAAGGCATTGAAAGCATTCCACATAGATGCTGGCCCATGTTGACTCCAACGCTTCCCACAGTTGTGTCAAGATGGCTGGATGTCCTTTGGGTGGTGGACCATTTTTGGAGCACACAGGAAACTCTTGACCATGAAAAACCCAGCGGCATTGCAGTTCTTGACACAAACCGGTTTGCCTGGCACCTATTACCATACCCAGTTCAAAGTCACCTACTACCATACCCCGTTCAAAGTCACCTATTACCATACCCCGTTCAAAGTCACCTACTACCATACCCCGTTCAAAGTCACCTACTACCATACCCCGTTCAAAGTCACCTAATACCATACCCCGTTCAAAGTCACCTACTACCATACCCCGTTCAAAGGCACCTAATACCATACTCCGTTCAAAGTCACCTACTACCATACCCCGTTCAAAGGCACCTACTACCATACCCCGTTCAAAGTCACCTACTACCATACCCCGTTCAAAGTCACCTATTACCATACCCCGTTCAAAGGCACCTAATACCATACCCCGTTCAAAGTCACCTATTACCATACCCCGTTCAAAGTCACCTATTACCATACCCCGTTCAAAGGCACCTACTACCATACCCCGTTCAAAGTCACCTAATACCATACCCCGTTCAAAGTCACCTACTACCATACCCCGTTCAAAGGCACCTAATACCATACCCCGTTCAAAGTCACCTATTACCATACCCCGTTCAAAGGCACCTAATACCATACCCCGTTCAAAGTCACCTATTACCATACCCCGTTCAAAGTCACCTATTACCATACCCCGTTCAAAGTCACCTACTACCATACCCCGTTCAAAGTCACCTACTACCATACCCCATTCAAAGTCACCTATTACCATACCCCGTTCAAAGTCACCTACTACCATACCCCGTTCAAAGTCACCTATTACCATACCCCGTTCAAAGGCACCTAATACCATACTCCGTTCAAAGTCACCTACTACCATACCCCGTTCAAAGTCACCTACTACCATACCCCGTTCAAAGTCAACTAATACCATACCCCATTCAAAGTCACCTACTACCATACCCCGTTCAAAGGCACCTAATACCATACTCCATTCAAAGGCACCTACTACCATACCCCGTTCAAAGTCACCTATTACCATACCCCGTTCAAAGTCACCTACTACCATACCCCGTTCAAAGTCACCTACTAAGTGTTCCTAGTGTTATGTACCACAGTGTACATACAAGTGTATTCACTCTCGCAGTGGCACAGCAGAATAATCATGGAGGATTCTCTGTGTATGAATCAATATGAGAATTGCAGCAGCAATCATGTACTGTAAGCACCCAGCAAGCAGGCATTAGTCAAGGGTACACTCCACACAGGAATATTGACAGGGCCGATAAAACACGGGGACAGACAGCAAGATTCATGCACTACACAACAAAAGGAGATATAGGAAAATAAAATCCTGAAACAAACAGCTTTGCCGGCAGTCATTCTATCAGATTCATTAGCAGATATCTCTCAATGCTTTAGCCCTGTGAGGGTATAAGAAGAGGAAAGGCAGGGATATACAGTGCCTTGCGAAAGTATTCGGCCCCTTTGAACTTTGCAACCTTTTGCCACATTTCAGGCTTCAAACATAAAGATATAAAACTGTATTTTTTTGTGATGAATCAACAACAAGTGGGACACAATCATGAAGTGGAACGACATTTATTGGATATTTCAAACTTTTTTAACAAATCAAAAACTGAAAAATTGGGCGTGCAAAATTATTCAGCCCCTTTACTTTCAGTGCAGCAAACTCTCTCCAGAAGTTCAGTGAGGATCTCTGAATGATCCAATGTTGACCTAAATGACTAATGATGATAAAAACAATCCACCTGTGTGTAATCAAGTCTCCGTATAATTGCACCTGCACTGTGATAGTCTTAGAGGTCCGTTAAAAGCGCAGAGAGCATGATGAAGAACAAGGAACACACCAGGCAGGTCCGAGATACTGTTGTGAAGAAGTTTAAAGCCGGATTTGGATACAAAAAGATTTCCCAAGCTTTAAACATCCCAAGGAGCACTGTGCAGGCGATAATATTGAAATGGAAGGAGTATCAGACCACTGCAAATCTACCTAAGACCTGGCCGTCCCTCTAAACTTTCAGCTCATACAAGGAGAAGACTGATCAGAGATGCAGCCAAGAGGCCCATGATCACTCTGGATGAACTGCAGAGATCTACAGCTGAGGTGGGAGACTCTGTCCATAGGACAACAATCAGTCGTATATTGCACAAATCTGGCCTTTATGGAAGAGTGGCAAGAAGAAAGCCATTTCTTAAAGATATCCATAAAAAGTGTCATTTAACGTTTGCCACAAGCCACCTGGGAGACACACCAAACATGTGGAAGAAGGTGCTCTGGTCAGATGAAACCAAAATTTAACTTTTTGGCAACAATGCAAAACGTTATGTTTGGCGTAAAAGCAACACAGCTGAACACACTGTGTGAACACACACACAAACATGGTGGTGGCAGCATCATGGTTTGGGCCTGCTTTTCTTCAGCAGGGACAGGGAAGATGGTTAACATTGATGGGAAGATGGATGGAGCCAAATACAGGACCAATCTGGAAGAAAACCTGATGGAGTCTGCAAAAGACCTGAGACTGGGACGGAGATTTGTCTTCCAACAAGACAATGATCCAAAACATAAAGCAAAATCTACAATGGAATGGTTCAAAAAAAACATATCCAGGTGTTAGAATGGCCAAGTCAAAGTCCAGACCTGAATCTAATCGAGAATCTGTGGAAAGAACTGAAAACTGCTGTTCACAAATGCTCTCCATCCAACCTCACTGAGCTCGAGCTGTTTTGCAAGGAGGAATGGGAAAAAATGTCAGTCTCTCGATGTGCAAAACTGATAGAGACATACCCCAAGCGACTTACAGCTGTAATCGCAGCAAAAGGTGGCGCTACAAAGTATTAACTTAAGGGGGCTGAATAATTTTGCACGCCCAATTTTTCAGTTTTTGATTTGTTAAAAAAGTTTGAAATATCCAATAAATGTCGACTTCATGATTGTGTCCCACTTGTTGTTGATTCTTCACAAAAAAATACAGTTTTATATCTTTATGTTTGAAGCCTGAAATGTGGCAGAAGGTCGCAAAGTTCAAGGGGGCCGAATACTTTCGCAAGGCACTGTAGTAAGTGAAAGATGTAGGTGGTGCATTAAACAGGGGTAAACTACCTAGTTCATCATGCAAATGACGTCTCCTCCCTGAGCTCTGACGTAGGGTTGCTACTGCTGATCAAGTTCATAGTTTTGGTTCACTAGTGGTTTTGTGTAGGGCCCTGTGTTTTGGTTCACTAGTGGTTTTGTGTAGGGCCCTGTGTTTTGGTTCACTAGTGGTCATGTCTAGGGCCCTGTGTTTTGGTTCACTACTGGTCATGTCTAGGACCCTGTGTTTTGGTTCACTAGTTGTTATGTGTAGGACCCTGTGTTTTGGTTCACTAGTTGTTATGTGTAGGGCCCTGTGTTTTGGTTCACTAGTTGTTATGTGTAGGGCCCTGTGTTTTGGTTAATCATCTCACGTGACCTGGGTTGTAACCTTTATTGAAAGCTTTTTCATTCGACTTTGACTTGTCAGATGGTCCAGCACCAACCTCAGACAATTGTTTCCATTTTTGGTCAAATTCTCATTTCTGGAAAATACTTAAAATAAAGCATATGTTCAGTTCATGTGAAATGATCAAACAAAATACAGGGCCACAGTTATGTCGATACTTCAGGCCTAACACGTAGGTTTTGCTGTTGTAAAGGTGGTTTTGAGTTCCGGGTCTTCTATAAAGGGATCACATTTGTGTTACAGATGTTTGGTGGCATTTGGAAGGATTCTAGGTCTAGTCTAATGAACACGTGTTAGGCCTTCATACCATCTCCACCACACACCACGACCCTTATACAGAGAGCGTCTGGAAACGTTCTAGCACTCCATGCCACCACACGCTCAAGCCGTCCTCTGTTTGTGCATGTGTATGTGTGTGTGCACGTGAGAAAGTGAGATATTTGACATGTGGTCTGGCATGCATAGTATGTTAGGCCTGCTCAGCACATCCCTGTGTTCGAGAATGTAGTGATGGTTTATCAGTCAGAGAACACACAGGCTGGCAGCTTGTTAACAAGACCTACAGTCCACACTGCTCATTTATGTAAAGGAGAGATAGAGAGAAAAGAAAAAGCTCATCAGACAGCGCTCTTTCGTTCATTTCTCTTTCTGTATCTCTTTACTTCCCCCCTCTCTTTCTCTCTCTCTATCGTTCTCTCTCTCTTTATCTCTTGCTCCCTCTCTTTCTCTCTCTCTATCGTTCTCTCTCTCTCTTTATCTCTTGCTCCCTCTCTTTCTCTCTCTCTATCATTCTCTCTCTCTCTTTATCTCTTGCTCTCTCTCTTTCTCTCTCTCTCAATATGCTAATCACTGTGTAAGTATATCCCGTCAAATAATTACCATATATTAAACTGTACTCATCTCTGCATAATTTCTCTATATGCATAATCTTATTTGGCTTCTTCTATTAAAATGTAAGCAGGGTGAAGAAATACTACAAGGTTTCACCTTCAGCAAGTTAATCTTCATTGATTGAATATCAGACTCATTTGAATGTGTTAACAAAGTGTGTGTGACACATTGCATTAGAACATAAGCGGACTGGGTGAACTGCTGCACACTAGCAAAATGACCATGAGACGTTTCTCAATGTGTCAGTGTATTCTGAATGCAGGTATTTGACTCACAATCTTTTCAAGTGTGCATGTGTGTCTCTCTCTCTCTCTCTCTCTCTCTCTCTCTCTGTGTATGTGTGTGTGTGTGTGTGTGTGTGTGTGTGTGTGTGTGTGTGTGTGTGTGTGTGTGTGTGCACGTGTGTGTGTGAGAGAGTAAAAGAAAGAGGTTAAAAGCTTAGGCTCACATAATGACAGTGAGCGCTCACCAAAGAGGCATCCATCTCTGGGGCCTTTTGTGCTACAGGGGGGAGCCAAGGTCAGCAGCTGAGCAGGGACTCTTTGTGCTTTTGCTGCTGCGTGGGGGCAGGGTGTGTGTGTGTGTGTGTGTGTGTGTAAGTGTGTAAGTGTGTAAGTGTGTGTGTGACAGAGAGGAAGAAGGAACGAGAAATAGATGAGAGAGAGGGGGAGGGGGCTTTCATTAAAGCAACCCAATGTGTGAGAGGTTTGTATGTGTATGTGTGTGTGTGTGTGTGTGTGTGTGTGTGTGTGTGTGTGTGTGTGTGTGTGTGTGTGTGTGTGTGTCCACGGCACGCATGTGTGTGTATGATGGGGGGCCACAGGGCCACGTGTCCCAGTCAGGATAAACAATGATCATTCTGCAGAAGAACAGAGGCCCTTCTCGGCCCCCTTGGCCTCATTGGCCCTAACCTTCCCACCCCTCCACCCTCGGGCCACACACTGCTTGAGGCCTCTCCTTGGCTTCACACCCCAGGTGCCCAAGGTGTTGACCCCTACACAGATGCGAGTGACAAGCTCCTTCTGAGGCCTGTCTACACCTGCCTTTACTCTGAAATCTCTGAAACCTCTCAAGTCTCTTCACAGCTCTGTTCCGGCATTATAATTTTCCTTACACACACACACACACACACACACACACACACACACACACACACACACACACACACACACACACACACACACACACACACACACACACACACATACTGTACATACATACTGTACATACTTACATACATACATACATACATATATACATACATACATATATACATGTGTGTGTGTGTACTAACACAGCAGGGCATCACCCTCAAAGGGCCTTTAAGGAAATGAGAGCATCTCAAGTGGTAATATTTGTCTTGGGGTAATATAAACGGGGCTTGGGGTAATATGTCTTGGGGTAATATGTCTTGGGGTAATATGAACGGGGCTTGGGGTAATATGCCTTGGGGTAATATGTCTTGGGGTAATATGAATGGGGCTGCATTAAAGACAAATAGCACCCCCTCCTATTTCCTTTATCAGTGTCAAGGCAATTACAGTAATAGGCCAATGCCCCTATTGCAGGGCTAGAAGTCACACACACACACACACACACACACACACACACACACACACACACACACACACACACACACACACACACACACACACAGAACACAGAACACGTCTCCCAAGGCTCTCAACCTCTCACTCCAAATCTGTCTCTCTTTTCTTCTTGAATCAACATGGTCCAGCGTCGAAATATCAGAGAACTCAACAAAAGTCCTGGTCTCTGTAGTGACCTGACCTAGATCATTGAATGGCTTGAAAAAATACTGTCCTTTACCATAGAGTACACAACCATTTACTGTCCTTTACCATACAGTACACAACCATTTACTGTCCTTTACCATACAGTACACAACCATTTACTGTCCTTTACCATACAGTACACAACCATTTACTGTCCTTTACCATACAGTACACAACCATTTACTGTCCTTTACCATACAGTACACAACCATTTACTGTCCTTTACCATAGAGTACACAACAATTTACTGTCCTTTACCATAGAGTACACAACCATTTACTGTCCTTTACCATACAGTACACAACCATTTACTGTCCTTTACCATACAGTACACAACCATTTACTGTCCTTTACCATACAGTACACAACCATTTTACTGTCCTTTACCATACAGTACACAACCATTTACTGTCCTTTACCAGACAGTACACAACCATTTACTGTCCTTTACCATACAGTACACAACCACTTACTGTCCTTTATCAGACAGTACACAACCATTTACTGTCCTTTACCATACAGTACACAACCATTTACTGTCCTTTACCATACAGTACACAACCATTTACTGTCCTTTACCATACAGTACACAACCATTTACTGTCCTGTACCATACAGTACACAACCATTTACTGTCCTTTACCATACAGTACACAACCATTTACTGTCCTTTACCATACAGTACACAACCATTTACTGTCCTTTACCATAGAGTACACAACAATTTACTGTCCTTTACCATAGAGTACACAACCATTTACTGTCCTTTACCATACAGTACACAACCATTTACTGTCCTTTACCATACAGTACACAACCATTTACTGTCCTTTACCATACAGTACACAACCATTTACTGTCCTTTACCATACAGTACACAACCATTTACTGTCCTTTACCAGACAGTACACAACCATTTACTGTCCTTTACCATACAGTACACAACCACTTACTGTCCTTTATCAGACAGTACACAACCATTTACTGTCCTTTACCATACAGTACACAACCATTTACTGTCCTTTACCATACAGTACACAACCATTTACTGTCCTTTACCATACAGTACACAACCATTTACTGTCCTTTACCATACAGTACACAACCATTTACTGTCCTTTACCAGACAGTACACAACCACTTACTGTCCTTTACCATACAGTACACAACCATTTACTGTCCTTTACCATACAGTACACAACCATTTACTGTCCTTTACCATACAGTACACAACCATTTACTGTCCTTTACCATACAGTACACAACCATTTACTGTCCTTTACCATACAGTACACAACCATTTACTGTCCTTTACCATACAGTACACAACCATTTACTGTCCTTTACCAGACAGTACACAACCACTTACTGTCCTTTACCATACAGTACACAACCATTTACTGTCCTTTACCATACAGTACACAACCATTTACTGTCCTTTACCATACAGTACACAACCATTTACTGTCCTTTACCATACAGTACACAACCATTTACTGTCCTTTACCATACAGTACACAACCATTTACTGTCCTTTACCATACAGTACACAACCATTTACTGTCCTTTACCATACAGTACACAACCATTTACTGTCCTTTACCATACAGTACACAACCATTTACTGTCCTTTACCATACAGTACACAACCATTTACTGTCCTTTACCATACAGTACACAACCATTTACTGTCCTTTACCATACAGTACACAACCATCTACAGTCCTTTACCATACAGTACACAACCATCTACAGTCCTTTACCATACAGTACACAACCATTTACTGTCCTTTACCATACAGTACACAACCATCTACAGTCCTTTACCATACAGTACACAACCATTTACTATCCTTTACCATACAGTACACAACCATTTACTGTCCTTTACCATACAGTACACAACCATTTACTGTCCTTTACCATACAGTACACAACCATTTACTGTCCTTTACCATACAGTACACAACCATTTACTGTCCTTTACCATACAGTACACAACCATTTACTGTCCTTTACCATACAGTACACAACCATTTACTGTCCTTTACCAGACAGTACACAACCATTTACTGTCCTTTACCAGACAGTACACAACCATTTACTGTCCTTTACCAGACAGTACACAACCATTTACTGTCCTTTACCAGACAGTACACAACCATTTACTGTCCTTTACCATACAGTACACAACCATCTACAGTCCTTTACCATACAGTACACAGCCATTTACTATCCTTTACCATACAGTACACAACCATTTACTGTCCTTTACCAGACAGTACACAACCATTTACTGTCCTTTACCATACAGTACACAACCATCTACAGTCCTTTACCAGACAGTACACAACCATTTACTGTCCTTTACCATACAGTACACAACCATTTACTGTCCTTTACCAGACAGTACACAACCATTTACTGTCCTTTACCATACAGTACACAACCATCTACAGTCCTTTACCAGACAGTACACAACCATTTACTGTCCTTTACCAGACAGTACACAACCATTTACTGTCCTTTACCATACAGTACACAACCATTTACTGTCCTTTACCATACAGAACACAACCATTTACTGTCCTTTACCATACAGTACACAACCATTTACTATCCTTTACCATACAGTACACAACCATTTACTGTCCTTTACCAGACAGTACAGAACCATTTACTGTCCTTTACCATACAGTACACAACCATCTACTGTCCTTTACCAGACAGTACACAACCATCTACAGTCCTTTACCATACAGTACACAACCATTTACTGTCCTTTACCAGACAGTACACAACCATCTACTGTCCTTTACCATACAGTACACAACCATTTACTGTCCTTTCCCATACAGTACACAACCATTTACTGTCCTTTACCATACAGTACACAACCATTTACTGTCCTTTACCATACAGTACACAACCATCTACAGTCCTTTACCATACAGTACACAACCATTTACTGTCCTTTACCATACAGTACACAACCATCTACTGTCCTTTACCATACAGTACACAACCATTTACTGTCCTTTCCCATACAGTACACAACCATTTACTGTCCTTTACCATACAGTACACAACCATTTACTGTCCTTTACCATACAGTACACAACCATCTACTGTCCTTTACCATACAGTACACAACCATTTACTGTCCTTTCCCATACAGTACACAACCATTTACTGTCCTTTACCATACAGTACACAACCATTTACTGTCCTTTACCATACAGTACACAACCATCTACAGTCCTTTACCATACAGTACACAACCATTTACTGTCCTTTACCATACAGTACACAACCATTTACTATCCTTTACCATACAGTACACAACCATTTACTGTCCTTTACCATACAGTACACAACCATTTACTGTCCTTTACCATACAGTACACAACCACTTACTGTCCTTTACCAGACAGTACACAACCATTTACTGTCCTTTACCAGACAGTACACAACCACTTACTGTCCTTTACCAGACAGTACACAACCATTTACTGTCCTTTACCAGACAGTACACAACCATTTACTGTCCTTTACCATACAGTACACAACCATCTACAGTCCTTTACCATACAGTACACAACCATTTACTGTCCTTTACCATACAGTACACAACCATTTACTGTCCTTTATCAGACAGTACACAACCATTTACTGTCCTTTACCAGACAGTACACAACCATTTACTGTCCTTTACCAGACAGTACACAACCATTTACTGTCCTTTACCATACAGTACACAACCACTTACTGTCCTTTACCATACAGTACACAACCATCTACTGTCCTTTACCAGACAGTACACAACCATTTACTGTCCTTTACCATACAGTACACAACCATTTACTGTCCTTTACCATACAGTACACAACCATCTACTGTCCTTTATCAGACAGTACACAACCATTTACTGTCCTTTACCATACAGTACACAACCATCTACTGTCCTTTACCAGACAGTACACAACCATTTACTGTCCTTTACCATACAGTACACAACCACTTACTGTCCTTTACCATACAGTACACAACCATTTACTGTCCTTTACCATACAGTACACAACCATTTACTGTCCTTTACCATACAGTACACAACCATTTAATGTCCTTTACCATACAGTACACAACCATTTACTGTCCTTTACCATACAGTACACAACCATCTACTGTCCTTTACCATACAGTACACAACCATTTACTGTCCTTTACCATACAGTACACAACCATTTACTGTCCTTTACCATACAGTACACAACCATTTACTGTCCTTTACCATACAGTACACAACCATCTACAGTCCTTTACCATACAGTACACAACCATTTACTGTTTTACTGTCCTTTACCATACAGTACACAACCATTTACTGTCCTTTACCATACAGTACACAACCATCTACTGTCCTTTACCATACAGTACACAACCATTTACTGTCCTTTCCCATACAGTACACAACCATTTACTGTCCTTTACCATACAGTACACAACCATTTACTGTCCTTTACCATACAGTACACAACCATCTACAGTCCTTTACCATACAGTACACAACCATTTACTGTCCTTTACCATACAGTACACAACCATTTACTATCCTTTACCATACAGTACACAACCATTTACTGTCCTTTACCATACAGTACACAGCCATTTACTATCCTTTACCATACAGTACACAACCATTTACTGTCCTTTACCATACAGTACACAACCATTTACTGTCCTTTACCATACAGTACACAACCACTTACTGTCCTTTACCAGACAGTACACAACCATTTACTGTCCTTTACCAGACAGTACACAACCACTTACTGTCCTTTACCAGACAGTACACAACCATTTACTGTCCTTTACCATACAGTACACAACCATCTACAGTCCTTTACCATACAGTACACAACCATCTACTGTCCTTTACCAGACAGTCAACAACCATTTACTGTCCTTTACCATACAGTACACAACCATTTACTGTCCTTTACCATACAGTACACAACCATCTACTGTCCTTTATCAGACAGTACACAACCATTTACTGTCCTTTACCATACAGTACACAACCATCTACTGTCCTTTACCAGACAGTACACAACCATTTACTGTCCTTTACCATACAGTACACAACCACTTACTGTCCTTTACCATACAGTACACAACCATTTACTGTCCTTTACCATACAGTACACAACCATTTACTGTCCTTTACCATACAGTACACAACCATTTACTGTCCTTTACCATACAGTACACAACCATTTACTGTCCTTTACCATACAGTACACAACCATCTACTGTCCTTTACCATACAGTACACAACCATTTACTGTCCTTTCCCATACAGTACACAACCATTTACTGTCCTTTACCATACAGTACACAACCATTTACTGTCCTTTACCATACAGTACACAACCATCTACAGTCCTTTACCATACAGTACACAACCATTTACTGTCCTTTACCATACAGTACACAACCATTTACTATCCTTTACCATACAGTACACAACCATTTACTGTCCTTTACCATACAGTACACAGCCATTTACTATCCTTTACCATACAGTACACAACCATTTACTGTCCTTTACCATACAGTACACAACCATTTACTGTCCTTTACCATACAGTACACAACCACATACTGTCCTTTACCAGACAGTACACAACCATTTACTGTCCTTTACCAGACAGTACACAACCACTTACTGTCCTTTACCAGACAGTACACAACCATTTACTGTCCTTTACCATACAGTACACAACCATCTACAGTCCTTTACCATACAGTACACAACCATTTACTGTCCTTTACCATACAGTACACAACCATTTACTGTCCTTTACCATACAGTACACAACCATTTACTGTCCTTTACCATACAGTACACAACCATCTACAGTCCTTTACCATACAGTACACAACCATTTACTGTCCTTTACCATACAGTACACAACCATTTACTGTCCTTTACCATACAGTACACAACCATCTACAGTCCTTTACCATACAGTACACAACCATTTACTGTCCTTTACCATACAGTACACAACCATTTACTGTCCTTTACCATACAGTACACAACCATTTACTGTCCTTTACCATACAGTACACAACCATTTACTGTCCTTTACCATACAGTACACAACCATTTACTGTCCTTTACCAGACAGTACACAACCACTTACTGTCCTTTACCATACAGTACACAACCATTTACTGTCCTTTACCATACAGTACACAACCATTTACTGTCCTTTACCATACAGTACACAACCATTTACTGTCCTTTACCATACAGTACACAACCATTTACTGTCCTTTACCATACAGTACACAACCATTTACTGTCCTTTACCATACAGTACACAACCATTTACTGTCCTTTACCATACAGTACACAACCATTTACTGTCCTTTACCATACAGTACACAACCATTTACTGTCCTTTACCATACAGTACACAACCATTTACTGTCCTTTACCATACAGTACACAACCATTTACTGTCCTTTACCATACAGTACACAACCATCTACAGTCCTTTACCATACAGTACACAACCATCTACAGTCCTTTACCATACAGTACACAACCATTTACTGTCCTTTACCATACAGTACACAACCATCTACAGTCCTTTACCATACAGTACACAACCATTTACTATCCTTTACCATACAGTACACAACCATTTACTGTCCTTTACCATACAGTACACAACCATTTACTGTCCTTTACCATACAGTACACAACCATTTACTGTCCTTTACCATACAGTACACAACCATTTACTGTCCTTTACCATACAGTACACAACCATTTACTGTCCTTTACCATACAGTACACAACCATTTACTGTCCTTTACCAGACAGTACACAACCATTTACTGTCCTTTACCAGACAGTACACAACCATTTACTGTCCTTTACCAGACAGTACACAACCATTTACTGTCCTTTACCAGACAGTACACAACCATTTACTGTCCTTTACCATACAGTACACAACCATCTACAGTCCTTTACCATACAGTACACAGCCATTTACTATCCTTTACCATACAGTACACAACCATTTACTGTCCTTTACCAGACAGTACACAACCATTTACTGTCCTTTACCATACAGTACACAACCATCTACAGTCCTTTACCAGACAGTACACAACCATTTACTGTCCTTTACCAGACAGTACACAACCATTTACTGTCCTTTACCATACAGTACACAACCATTTACTGTCCTTTACCATACAGAA
The DNA here is from genome assembly GCF_013265735.2 of Oncorhynchus mykiss. NCBI lineage: Eukaryota > Metazoa > Chordata > Actinopteri > Salmoniformes > Salmonidae > Oncorhynchus > Oncorhynchus mykiss. Next base: position 24,184,677 of record NC_048588.1, read on the forward strand.
CACAACCATTTACTGTCCTTTACCATACAGTACACAACCATTTACTATCCTTTACCATACAGTACACAACCATTTACTGTCCTTTACCAGACAGTACAGAACCATTTACTGTCCTTTACCATACAGTACACAACCATCTACTGTCCTTTACCAGACAGTACACAACCATCTACAGTCCTTTACCATACAGTACACAACCATTTACTGTCCTTTACCAGACAGTACACAACCATCTACTGTCCTTTACCATACAGTACACAACCATTTACTGTCCTTTCCCATACAGTACACAACCATTTACTGTCCTTTACCATACAGTACACAACCATTTACTGTCCTTTACCATACAGTACACAACCATCTACAGTCCTTTACCATACAGTACACAACCATTTACTGTCCTTTACCATACAGTACACAACCATCTACTGTCCTTTACCATACAGTACACAACCATTTACTGTCCTTTCCCATACAGTACACAACCATTTACTGTCCTTTACCATACAGTACACAACCATTTACTGTCCTTTACCATACAGTACACAACCATCTACTGTCCTTTACCATACAGTACACAACCATTTACTGTCCTTTCCCATACAGTACACAACCATTTACTGTCCTTTACCATACAGTACACAACCATTTACTGTCCTTTACCATACAGTACACAACCATCTACAGTCCTTTACCATACAGTACACAACCATTTACTGTCCTTTACCATACAGTACACAACCATTTACTATCCTTTACCATACAGTACACAACCATTTACTGTCCTTTACCATACAGTACACAACCATTTACTGTCCTTTACCATACAGTACACAACCACTTACTGTCCTTTACCAGACAGTACACAACCATTTACTGTCCTTTACCAGACAGTACACAACCACTTACTGTCCTTTACCAGACAGTACACAACCATTTACTGTCCTTTACCAGACAGTACACAACCATTTACTGTCCTTTACCATACAGTACACAACCATCTACAGTCCTTTACCATACAGTACACAACCATTTACTGTCCTTTACCATACAGTACACAACCATTTACTGTCCTTTATCAGACAGTACACAACCATTTACTGTCCTTTACCAGACAGTACACAACCATTTACTGTCCTTTACCAGACAGTACACAACCATTTACTGTCCTTTACCATACAGTACACAACCACTTACTGTCCTTTACCATACAGTACACAACCATCTACTGTCCTTTACCAGACAGTACACAACCATTTACTGTCCTTTACCATACAGTACACAACCATTTACTGTCCTTTACCATACAGTACACAACCATCTACTGTCCTTTATCAGACAGTACACAACCATTTACTGTCCTTTACCATACAGTACACAACCATCTACTGTCCTTTACCAGACAGTACACAACCATTTACTGTCCTTTACCATACAGTACACAACCACTTACTGTCCTTTACCATACAGTACACAACCATTTACTGTCCTTTACCATACAGTACACAACCATTTACTGTCCTTTACCATACAGTACACAACCATTTAATGTCCTTTACCATACAGTACACAACCATTTACTGTCCTTTACCATACAGTACACAACCATCTACTGTCCTTTACCATACAGTACACAACCATTTACTGTCCTTTACCATACAGTACACAACCATTTACTGTCCTTTACCATACAGTACACAACCATTTACTGTCCTTTACCATACAGTACACAACCATCTACAGTCCTTTACCATACAGTACACAACCATTTACTGTTTTACTGTCCTTTACCATACAGTACACAACCATTTACTGTCCTTTACCATACAGTACACAACCATCTACTGTCCTTTACCATACAGTACACAACCATTTACTGTCCTTTCCCATACAGTACACAACCATTTACTGTCCTTTACCATACAGTACACAACCATTTACTGTCCTTTACCATACAGTACACAACCATCTACAGTCCTTTACCATACAGTACACAACCATTTACTGTCCTTTACCATACAGTACACAACCATTTACTATCCTTTACCATACAGTACACAACCATTTACTGTCCTTTACCATACAGTACACAGCCATTTACTATCCTTTACCATACAGTACACAACCATTTACTGTCCTTTACCATACAGTACACAACCATTTACTGTCCTTTACCATACAGTACACAACCACTTACTGTCCTTTACCAGACAGTACACAACCATTTACTGTCCTTTACCAGACAGTACACAACCACTTACTGTCCTTTACCAGACAGTACACAACCATTTACTGTCCTTTACCATACAGTACACAACCATCTACAGTCCTTTACCATACAGTACACAACCATCTACTGTCCTTTACCAGACAGTCAACAACCATTTACTGTCCTTTACCATACAGTACACAACCATTTACTGTCCTTTACCATACAGTACACAACCATCTACTGTCCTTTATCAGACAGTACACAACCATTTACTGTCCTTTACCATACAGTACACAACCATCTACTGTCCTTTACCAGACAGTACACAACCATTTACTGTCCTTTACCATACAGTACACAACCACTTACTGTCCTTTACCATACAGTACACAACCATTTACTGTCCTTTACCATACAGTACACAACCATTTACTGTCCTTTACCATACAGTACACAACCATTTACTGTCCTTTACCATACAGTACACAACCATTTACTGTCCTTTACCATACAGTACACAACCATCTACTGTCCTTTACCATACAGTACACAACCATTTACTGTCCTTTCCCATACAGTACACAACCATTTACTGTCCTTTACCATACAGTACACAACCATTTACTGTCCTTTACCATACAGTACACAACCATCTACAGTCCTTTACCATACAGTACACAACCATTTACTGTCCTTTACCATACAGTACACAACCATTTACTATCCTTTACCATACAGTACACAACCATTTACTGTCCTTTACCATACAGTACACAGCCATTTACTATCCTTTACCATACAGTACACAACCATTTACTGTCCTTTACCATACAGTACACAACCATTTACTGTCCTTTACCATACAGTACACAACCACATACTGTCCTTTACCAGACAGTACACAACCATTTACTGTCCTTTACCAGACAGTACACAACCACTTACTGTCCTTTACCAGACAGTACACAACCATTTACTGTCCTTTACCATACAGTACACAACCATCTACAGTCCTTTACCATACAGTACACAACCATTTACTGTCCTTTACCATACAGTACACAACCATTTACTGTCCTTTACCATACAGTACACAACCATTTACTGTCCTTTACCATACAGTACACAACCATCTACAGTCCTTTACCATACAGTACACAACCATTTACTGTCCTTTACCATACAGTACACAACCATTTACTGTCCTTTACCATACAGTACACAACCATCTACAGTCCTTTACCATACAGTACACAACCATTTACTGTCCTTTACCATACAGTACACAACCATTTACTGTCCTTTACCATACAGTACACAACCATTTACTGTCCTTTACCATACAGTACACAACCATTTACTGTCCTTTACCATACAGTACACAACCATTTACTGTCCTTTACCATACAGTACACAACCATTTACTGTCCTTTACCATACAGTACACAACCATTTACTGTCCTTTACCATACAGTACACAACCATCTACAGTCCTTTACCATACAGTACACAACCATTTACTGTCCTTTACCATACAGTACACAACCATCTACAGTCCTTTACCAGACAGTACACAACCATTTACTGTCCTTTACCATACAGTACACAACCATTTACTGTCCTTTACCATACAGTACACAACCATCTACAGTCCTTTACCATACAGTACACAACCATTTACTGTCCTTTAACATACAGTACACAACCATTTACTGTCCTTTACCATACAGTACACAACCATTTACTGTCCTTTACCATACAGTACACAACCATTTACTGTCCTTTACCATACAGTACACAACCATTTACTGTCCTTTACCATACAGTACACAACCATTTACTGTCCTTTACCATACAGTACACAACCATTTACTGTCCGTTACCATACAGTACACAACCATTTACTGTCCTTTACCATACAGTACACAACCATTTACTGTCCTTTACCATACAGTACACAACCATCTACAGTCCTTTACCATACAGTACACAACCATCTACAGTCCTTTACCATACAGTACACAACCATTTACTGTCCTTTACCATACAGTACACAACCATCTACAGTCCTTTACCATACAGTACACAACCATTTACTATCCTTTACCATACAGTACACAACCATTTACTGTCCTTTACCATACAGTACACAACCATTTACTGTCCTTTACCATACAGTACACAACCATTTACTGTCCTTTACCATACAGTACACAACCATTTACTGTCCTTTACCATACAGTACACAACCATTTACTGTCCTTTACCATACAGTACACAACAATTTACTGTCCTTTACCAGACAGTACACAACCATTTACTGTCCTTTACCAGACAGTACACAACCATTTACTGTCCTTTACCAGACAGTACACAACCATTTACTGTCCTTTACCAGACAGTACACAACCATTTACTGTCCTTTACCATACAGTACACAACCATCTACAGTCCTTTACCATACAGTACACAGCCATTTACTATCCTTTACCATACAGTACACAACCATTTACTGTCCTTTACCAGACAGTACACAACCATTTACTGTCCTTTACCATACAGTACACAACCATCTACAGTCCTTTACCAGACAGTACACAACCATTTACTGTCCTTTACCAGACAGTACACAACCATTTACTGTCCTTTACCATACAGTACACAACCATTTACTGTCCTTTACCATACAGAACACAACCATTTACTGTCCTTTACCATACAGTACACAACCATTTACTATCCTTTACCATACAGTACACAACCATTTACTGTCCTTTACCAGACAGTACACAACCATTTACTGTCCTTTACCATACAGTACACAACCATCTACTGTCCTTTACCAGACAGTACACAACCATCTACAGTCCTTTACCATACAGTACACAACCATTTACTGTCCTTTACCAGACAGTACACAACCATCTACTGTCCTTTACCATACAGTACACAACCATTTACTGTCCTTTACCATACAGTACACAACCATTTACTGTCCTTTACCATACAGTACACAACCATTTACTGTCCTTTACCATACAGTACACAACCATCTACTGTCCTTTACCATACAGTACACAACCATTTACTGTCCTTTATCAGACAGTACACAACCATTTACTGTCCTTTACCAGACAGTACACAACCATTTACTGTCCTTTACCAGACAGTACACAACCATTTACTGTCCTTTACCATACAGTACACAACCACTTACTGTCCTTTACCATACAGTACACAACCATCTACTGTCCTTTACCAGACAGTACACAACCATTTACTGTCCTTTACCATACAGTACACAACCATTTACTGTCCTTTACCATACAGTACACAACCATCTACTGTCCTTTATCAGACAGTACACAACCATTTACTGTCCTTTACCATACAGTACACAACCATCTACTGTCCTTTACCAGACAGTACACAACCATTTACTGTCCTTTACCATACAGTACACAACCACTTACTGTCCTTTACCATACAGTACACAACCATTTACTGTCCTTTACCATACAGTACACAACCATTTACTGTCCTTTACCATACAGTACACAACCATTTACTGTCCTTTACCATACAGTACACAACCATTTACTGTCCTTTACCATACAGTACACAACCATCTACTGTCCTTTACCATACAGTACACAACCATTTACTGTCCTTTCCCATACAGTACACAACCATTTACTGTCCTTTACCATACAGTACACAACCATTTACTGTCCTTTACCATACAGTACACAACCATCTACAGTCCTTTACCATACAGTACACAACCATTTACTGTCCTTTACTATACAGTACACAACCATTTACTATCCTTTACCATACAGTACACAACCATTTACTGTCCTTTACCATACAGTACACAGCCATTTACTATCCTTTACCATACAGTACACAACCATTTACTGTCCTTTACCATACAGTACACAACCATTTACTGTCCTTTACCATACAGTACACAACCACTTACTGTCCTTTACCAGACAGTACACAACCATTTACTGTCCTTTACCAGACAGTACACAACCACTTACTGTCCTTTACCAGACAGTACACAACCATTTACTGTCCTTTACCATACAGTACACAACCATCTACAGTCCTTTACCATACAGTACACAACCATTTACTGTCCTTTACCATACAGTACACAACCATCTACAGTCCTTTACCAGACAGTACACAACCATTTACACATGACTCAAAATGACAATGAACCTCTGGAAAAATATATCTTAGAAACCAGTGAAGGCTCCTCAGAGGAGGAAGGGGAGGATGTGTATATGTTCTCTCTCTCTCTCTGTGTGTGTTTGTGTGTGTGTGTGTGTGTGTGTGTGTGTGTGTGTGTGTGTGTGTGTGTGTGTGTGTATGTGTGTGTGTGTGTGTGTGTCACGCTCGTCCTCTTCTTCTGACGAGTAGTAGCAAGGATCGGACCAAAGCGCAGCGTGGTACGTGTTCATGACGATATTTATTCAACTCAGAACACTAAAACAAAAATAACAACAAGAATGATACAAAACAAAACAGTCCTGTCTGGTGACATACACAAAGACAGAAAATAAACACCCACGAAACACAGGTGGGAAAAGGCTACCTAATTCTCAATCAGAGACAACTAACGGCACCTGCCTCTGATTGAGAACCATACCATGCCAAATTTCAAACACAATATAGAAAACGGAACATAGACAACCCACCCAACTCATGCCCTGACCATACTAAAACAAAGACATAAATAAAAGAACTAAGGTCAGAACGTGACAGTGTGTGTGTGTGTGTGTGTGTGTGACTGGGTGGGTGTCTGTCCGCGGTGGCGGCTCTGGCGCGGGACGTGGACCCCACTCCACCATAGTCCTTCTCCGCCTCTTTACCCGCCTAAGTGGCCTCTTTAACGCAGCGACCCTCGCCGTCGACCTCGGACTGGGGACCCAAGGCACGGGTCCGGAATGGACGGGAGTTTCCGGCAGCACCAGACAGGCTCTGGAGGGCTGACTGACGGATCTGGCAGCTCCTGGCTGACTGACGGATCTGACAGCTCCTGGCTGACTGACGGCTCTGGCAGCTCCTGGCTGACTGATGGCTCTGGCAGCTCCTGGCTGACTGACGGCTCTGGCAGCTCCTGGCTGACTGACGGCTCTGGCAGCTCCTGGCTGACTGACGGCTCTGGCAGCTCCTGGCTGACTGACGGCTCTGGCAGCTCCTGGCTGACTGACGGCTCTGGCAGCTCCTGGCTGACTGGCGGCTCTGGCAGCTCAGGACAGACGGGCGACTCTGGCAGCTCAGGACAGACAGGAGCACCTGTAGGAAGGAGACGGAGAGACAGCCTGTTGCGGGGGGCTGCCACCGGAGGGCTGGTGCGTGGAGGCGGCACCGGATAGACCAGACCGTGGAGGCGCACTGCAGGTCTCGAGCACCGAGCCTGCCCAACCTTACCTGGTTGAATGCTCCCCGTAGCCAGGCCAGTGCGGCAAGGTGGAATAGCCCGCACTGGGCTGTGCTGGCGAACTGGGGACAGCATGCGTAAGGCTGGTGCCATGTAACACGGCCCGAGGAGACGCACTGGAGACCAGATGTGCTGAGCCGGCTTCATGGCACCTGGCTCGATGCCCACTCTAGCCCGGCTGATACGAGGCGCTGCTATGTATCGCACCGGGCTATGCCTGCGCACCAGGGGTACCGTGCGCCTCACGGCATAACACGGTGCCTGCCCGGTCCCTCTCTCTCCACTGTAAGTAAGGGGAGTTGGCTCAGGTCTCCTACCTGACTTAGCCACACTCCCCGTGTGCCTCCCCAATACATTTTTGGGGCTGCCTCTCGGGCTTCCAGCCGCGCTGCCGTGTTGCCTCCTCATAACGCCGCCTCTCGGCTTTCGCTACCTCCAGCTCTGCCTTGGGGCGGCGATATTCTCCCGGCTGTACCCAGGGTCCCTTGCCATCCAAGATCTCCTCCCAAGTCCAGGAGTCTTGAACCCGCTGCTCCTGGGTACCACTCTGCTTGGTCCGGTTGTGGTGGGTGTTTCTGTAACGGTCGTCATATGAAGGAGAATTACCAAAGCGCAGCGTGGTAAGTGTTCATCTTGATTTTTAATACGAATAGTGAACACTGAAACAAAAACAATAAAACGACAAACGAACAGTCCTGAACGGTGAAATAAAACCCAGAACAGAAAATAAACACCCACGAAACACAAGTGGGAAAAGGCTACCTTAAGTATGATTCTCAATCAGACACAACTAACGACACCTGCCTCTGATTGAGAACCATACCAGGCCAAACGCAAACACAACATAGTAAACGAACATAGACAACCCACCCAACTCACACCCTGGCCATACTAAAACAAAGACATAAATAAAAGACCTAAGGTCAGAAAGTGACAGTGTGTGTGTGTGTGTGTGTGTGTGTGTGTGTGTGTGTGTGTGTGTGTGTGTGTGTGTGTGTGTGTGTGTGTGTGTGTGTGTTTCTAGCCCACAATATGGGCCTTTGTCTATAAATTGCCTTCACACTGAATTTCAAAAATATATAATTTTTGAAACATTTAAAAAGTTAGACATTTTAGATAAAACTATACTAAATAT
>NC_048588.1:24198481-24205981 GCF_013265735.2 Oncorhynchus mykiss
TCCCTCTCCCTCTCCCTCTCTATCTCCTCTCCCTCTCCCTCTCCCTCTCCCTCTCCCTCTCCCTCTCCCTCTCCTTCTCCCTCTCCCTCTCCCTCTCCCTCTCCCTCTCCCTCTCCCTCTCCTTCTCCCTTTCCCTCTCCTTCTCCCTCTCTATCTCCCTCTCCCTCTCCTTCTCCCTCTCCCTCTCCCTCTCCCTCTCCTTCTCCCTCTCCATCTCCCTCTCCCTCTCCCTCTCCTCTCCCTCTCCATCTCCCTCTCCCTCTCCCTCTCCATCTCCTCTCCCTCTCCCTCTCCATCTCCTCTCCCTCTCCCTCTCCCTCTCCCTCTCCCTCTCCCTCTCCCTCTCTATCTCCCTCTCTATCTCCCTCTCCCTCTCATTCTCCCTCTCCCTCTCTATCTCCCTCTCCCTCTCTATCTCCCTCTCCCTCTCCTTCTCCCTCTCCCTCTCCCTCTCCCTCTCCCTCTCCCTCTCCCTCTCCCTCTCTATCTCCCTCTCCCTCTCCCTCTCCCTTTCCCTCTCCCTCTCCTTCTCCCTCTCCTTCTCCCTCTCCCTCTCCCTCTCCTTCTCTATCTCTGGGGTGTACCGTAGGGAGTGGCACCTTCGGAACAGGCTGTAAAAAGAGCCTATAAAAGACCAACACGGAGAACAAAGGGTAATGATGAAATTTAACTGCCTGCCTCCATGCACCTGGGGTCTGCATGGCCCTCATGTGTGTGTGTGTGTGTGTGTGTGTGTGTGTGTGTGTGTGTGGCGTGGCGTGGGTGCTGAACCAGAACTGGCCTGCGAGGGGTCAACGTCATGGCAGGGCCGGGAGAGTTATCTCTTTATGAAGATGAACTATAGATTCGGTAGGAGACTAAAATACACCTCCATAAAATGCGAACGACAAGGGAAAATTTAAAGTATAAAAGTGGGGGACTAAGAGAGATGAAATAAATAGGTTGAGTGACAAGAGTGATACTGCAATTGAATTCCTTTGGAAACTTTGATGGAAGTCTGAACAATTTAGCAAAACAGTTGTATGTACAATATCTAATAAGGCTAAATGTTGTTTAACATACAGTACCAGTCAAAAGTTTGGACACACCAGCTCATTCAAGGGTTTTAATTAATTTTTTATTATTTTCTACATTGTCGAATAATAGTGAAGACATTGGAACTATGAAATAACACATATGGAATCATGTAATAACCAAAAAGGTGTTAAACAAATCATAAAATATTTTATATTTGAGATTCTTCAAAGCAGACACCATTCGCCTTGATGACAGCTTTTTATACTCTTGGCATTCTCTCAACCAGCTTCATGAGGTAGTCACCTGGAATGCATTTCAGTTAACAGGTGTGCCTTGTTAGAAGACCAAGTCCATATTATGGCAAGAACAGCTCAAAAAGCAAAGAGAAACAACAGTCCATCATTACTTTAAGACATGAAGGTCAGTCAATAGAGAACATTTTAAGAACTTTAAACGTACAGTCGCAAAAACAATCAAGCGCTATGATGAAACTGGCTCTCATGAGGACCGCCACAGGAAAAGAAAGACCCAGAGTTACCTCTGCTGCAAAGGATACGTTCATTAGAGTTACTGTACCAGCCTCAGAAATTACAGCCTAAATAAGTGCTTCACAGAGTTCAAGTAACAGACACAGCTCAATATCAACTGATCAGAGGAAACTGCGTGAATCAGGCCTTCATGGTCAAAATGTTGCAAAGAAACTACTACTAAAGGACACCAATAATAAGAAGAGACTTTCTTGGGCCAAGAAATACAAGCAATTAGACCAGTGGAAATCGGTCCTTTGGTCTGATGAGTCCAAATTAGTGATTTTTGATTTCGACTGCCGTGTCTTTGTGAGACGCAGAGTAGGTGAACGGATGACCTCTGCATGTGTGAAGCATGGGGGAGGAGGTGTGATGTGTGGGAGTGCTTTTCTGGTGATTTAGTTCAAATTCAAGGCACACTTAACCTGTTAGAGCTCTAGGGGCGCTATTTCATTTTTGGATAAAAAACGTTCCCGTTTTAAGCGCGATATTTTGTCACGAAAAGATGCTCGACTATGCATATTCTTGACAGTTTTTGGAAAGAAAACACTCTGAAGTTTCAGAATCTGCAAAGATTTTGTCTGTAAGTGCCCCAGAACTCATTCTACAGGCGAAACCAAGATGATGCATCACCCAGGAATTAGCAGAATTTCTGAAGCTCTGTTTTCCATTCTCTCCTTATATGGCTGTGATTGCGCAACGAATGAGCCTACACTTTCTGTCGTTCGCCCAAGGTCTTAGCAGCATTGTGACGTATTTGTAGGCATATCATTGGAAGATTGACCATAAGAGACTACATTTTCCAAGTGTCCGCCTGGTGTCCTGCGTCGAATTCGGTGCGCAATTGCCAGCTGCTTCCACTTTACCATTTGATTCAGGGGAGAAAGCATGTGTCCAAGAACGATGTATCAATGAAGAGATATGTGAAAAACACCTTGATGATTGATTCTAAACAACGTTTGCCATGTTTTCAGTCGATATTATGGAGTTAATTTGGAAAAAAGTTTGCGTTTTGAGGACTGAATTTATGGATTTTTTTTGGTAGCCAAATGTGATGTATAAAACGGAGCTATTTCTAATACACAAGGAATCTTTTTGGAAAAACTGAGCATCTGCTATCTAACTGAGAGTATCCTCATTGAAAACATCAGAAGTTCTTCAAAGGTAAATTATTTTATTTGAAGGCTTTTATGTTTTTGTTAATGTTGCGTGCTGGATGCTAACGCTAATGCTAACGCTAAATGCTAACGCGAAATGCTAACTCTAGCTAGCTACTTTTACACAAATTATTGTTTTCCTATGGTTGAGAAGCATATTTTGAAAATCTGAGATGACAGTGTTGTTTACAAAAGGCTAAGCTTGAGAGATGGCATATTTATTTCATTTCATTTGCGATTTTCATAAATAGTTAACGTTGTGTTATGCTAATGAGCTTGCTGATAGATTTACACAATCCTGGATACAGGGGTTTTTTCATAGCTAAACGTGACGCAGAAAACGGAGCGATTTGTCCTAAACAAATAATCTTTCAGGAAAAACTGAACATTTGCTATCTGAGAGTCTCCTCATTGAAAACATCTGAAGTTCTTCAAAGGTAAATGATTTTTTTGAATGCTTTTCTGTTTTTTTGTGTAAATGTTGCCAGCTGAATGCTAATGCTAAATGCTACGTTAGCCATCAATACTGTTACACAAATGCTTGTTTTGCAATGGTTGAGAAGCATATTTTGAAAATCTGAGATGACAGTGTTGTTAACAAAAGGCTAAGCTTGAGAGCTAGCATATTTATTTCATTTCATTTGCGATTTTCATGAATAGTTAACGTTGCGTTATGGTAATGAGCTTGAGTCTGTATTCACGAACCCGGATCCGGGATGGGGAGATCAGAAAGGTTAATCAGCAGTGATAATAGTGAGAATGCCAAGAGTGTGGAAAGCTGTCATCAAGGCAAAGGGTGGCTACCTTAAAGAATCTCAAATATAAAACATTTTTTGATTTGGTTACTTCATGATTCCATGTGTTATTTCTTAGTTTTGATGTCCTCATTATTATTCTAAAATGTAGAAAATAGTAAAAATAAAGAAAAACCCTTGAATGAGTAGGTGTGTCCAAACTTTTGACTGTGTCACTACTTCCGCCGAAGTCGGTCCCTCTCCTTGTTCGGGCGGCGTTCGGAGATCGACGTCACCGGCCTTCTAGCCACCGCTGATCCACTTTTCATTTTCCATTTGTTTTGTCTTTGTTTTACACACCGGGTTTCATTCACCCAATTACTTGTTTATTATTTAACCTTCTGTTCCCCATGTTTGTTTGTGAGTGATTGTTCGTTGTACATCGGTCCGTTATTGTGGGCTCGCTATATTGCTTTGTATTTTGTCTATTTTGAGTATGTTGATTACTCAAATCTGCTATCCTGCGCCTGACTCTCTACACCAGCTATTCACAGGACCATTACAGACTTGTACTGTATGTGTTTGCTGCCTTAATATTGTTTTACAAGTTGTACTGAGGGCCAGAATGTGAAACAATTCTGACCACTTGACTGTAATTCATTCTGGATAACAGTGTCTGCTATATAACTAATTTTCTATTCTTCTGAATTGTGTGTGTATTTATTAGATGTTTTATTGCTAAGTATTACTGCACTGTTGGAACTAGAAGCACAAACATAAACCAATACTTTATTTTTTAAATATTTTTTATTTAACCTTTATTTAGCTAGACAAGTCAGTACACTTTGATTTGATTAGATTGGATTTAATTTGATTTGCTAAATGACATGAATGTAATTTAAATTGTACAATCCCATAAAGGTTTAGTGCACTTATGTCCATTCTGTGTTTCTCTGCCTCCTGTTGGTAGATAGGGCTGTTTTCTTGTGTCTGTGTGTGTGTGTGTGCGTGCGTGTGTGTGTGTGTGTGTGTGTGTGTGTGTGTGTGTGTGTGTGTGTGTGTGTGTGTGTGTGTGTGTGTGTGTGTGTGTGTGTGTGTGTGTGTGTGTGTGTGTGTGTGTGTGTGTGTGTTTGTACATATACAATCATTGTCTGTGTCTGAGTGGGTCGTGTGTGTCAGTCAAAGCCTATTTTCAGTTCAGTGTCTGGCCTCTGCCCAGTGCTCTCCCCATGCCCCTGGGCTCAGATGCAGGCATGCCCACACCTCTCCCCACTGTGCCCCCCTCCTCCCGCCTTCCACCTGGCCAGGGCCGCAGCCTCTCAGCCTGGCATCCTGGCTTGGAAAATCACCATTTGATGGACCAGTAGAGTAGAGAAAGAGGAGGGACGAGGAGAGAAGAGGAAGAGGAGGGACCAGGAGTGAAGAGGAAGAGGAGAGACCAGTAGAGTAGAGAAAGAGGAGGGACGAGGAGAGAAGGGGAAAAGGAGAGACCAGTAGAGTGGAGAAAGAGGAGGGACGAGGAGAGAAGGGGAAGAGGAGAGGCCAGTAGAGTAGAGAAAGAGGAGGGACGAGGAGAGAAGGGGAAGAGGAGAGACCAGTAGAGTAGAGAAAGAGGAGGGACGAGGAGAGAAGGGGAAGAGGAGAGACCAGTAGAGTGGAGAAAGAGGAGGGACGAGGAGAGAAGGGGAAGAGGAGAGGCCAGTAGAGTAGAGAAAGAGGAGGGACGAGGAGAGAAGGGGAAGAGGAGAGACCAGTAGAGTGGAGAAAGAGGAGGGACGAGGAGAGAAGTGGAAGAGGAGAGATCAGTAGAGTAGAGAAAGAGGAGGGACGAGGAGAGAAGGGGAAAAGGAGAGACCAGTAGAGTAGAGAAAGAGGAGGGACGAGGAGAGAAGGGGAAGAGGAGAGACCAGTAGAGTAGAGAAAGAGGAGGGACCAGGAGAGAAGAGGAAGAGGAGGGACCAGGAGTGAAGAGGAAGAGGAGAGACCAGTAGAGCAGAGAAAGAGGAGGGACGAGGAGAGAAGGGGAAGAGGAGAGGCTAGTAGAGTAGAGAAAGAGGAGGGACGAGGAGAGAAGGGGAAGAGGAGAGACCAGTAGAGTAGAGAAAGAGGAGGGACGAGGAGAGAAGGGGAAGAGGAGAGACCAGTAGAGTAGAGAAAGAGGAGGGACGAGGAGAGAAGGGGAAGAGGAGAGACCAGTAGAGTAGAGAAAGAGGAGGGACGAGGAGAGAAGAGGAAGAGGAGGGACCAGGAGAGAAGAGGAAGAGGAGGGATCAGGAGAGTAGAAGTTGTGAAGGGACCAGGAGAGAAGTGGAAGAGGAGGGATCAGGAGAGAAGAAGATGTGAAGGGACCAGGAGAGAAGAGGAAGAGGAGGGATCAGGAGAGAAGAAGATGTGAAGGGACCAGGAGAGAAGAGGAAGAGGAGGGATCAGGAGAGAAGAGGAAGAGGAGGGATCAGGAGAGAAGAAGATGTGAAGGGACCAGGAGAGAAGTGGAAGAGTAGGGATCAGGAGAGAAGAGGAAGGGGAGGGATCAGGAGAGAAGAAGATGTGAAGGGACCAGGAGAGAAGAGGAAGAGGAAGGATCAGGAGAGAAGAAGATGTGAAGGGACCAGGAGAGAAGAGGAAGAGAAGGGATCAGGAGAGAAGAAAATGTGAAGGGACCAGGAGAGAAGAGGAAGAGAAGGGAAAGAGAAGGGGGAGGAGGGAAAGAAGGACCTGACACAGACAGGGGCTCAATTTCTTACCCACAAACCCAGGCCATAAACCAAGGTAGAGCTCCAACCACGACCTTAGCCCCAGGCCTAATCCCAAACCAGTATACAGTTCCAGCCCTGAGCCTGTGGTACCCCTTCATCCCTCCAACTCCCTAAGCACCACAGAGTAGACAGACTGGGCCAGATAGCACCAATATTTAATCTGTATTTTCATTCCTTTATTTTTCCATCGATCGAACGAACGACTGACACAAACACACACAGTATTTCTCATATGTGTTCAGACACTGTGTCTCATCCAACATACTGAAATACATTTCAAATTTCCCCAATATTGCCGCCATCAGTCCAAACACCAAGCAAAAATCCCTCTCTCTGGGAATGTAATGACCATTCCATTCCAGCCCTAATTCCAATCCCACGTAACCCACGCCATGCATAAATCACTTCCTCTATCCTCAAATGGCTTTTACTAAAAGGATTATGGGAAACACAAACATGCCCATCCTCATTATCACCATATAAAGCCACTCTGATGCAGTGGTGGAGGGGCCCCTATAGAGAGACTGAGAGCAGTCAGTTAGCACAAACACCAAACCATAGAGAATGATAGAGGACTCTAGTGCCCAAAAGCCTATTTTAGCGTGGGCAGCACCATTTAAGACTTTCACTATTTTGAAGTGGTCAACTGGGTGGGACTTCCTATGGGTTAAGGAAGGATCACATAATTCCAACTGGGTCACAAGGAGGGATCAGCCAATGAACTATACTCAGGAAACTGCAGGTGGCAGTAAATCGCCAACCTTGGCTTTATATTTTCAAACAACACACTCTAGGTGGCAGTGTGCACCATTTACGTTTGTTTACTAACTCTTAGAAGTCGTAGAAGAAGAAAATGGACTACTTCAAAGTGGAGATGGCCTCAATGGCACTGCCCGTGCGCTAAGAGATGCCTTAATGGGACAAATACAAAGACGAGTCCTCTATCATTCTCTATGGGCCCAACACACACAAACACACACACAAGCTCACTGAGTGGCGTTACACTGCCACAACACAGGGAGTGATCAATAGAGGGGGTGAGTGAGAAAGAGAGGAGGAAGAAACAGAGTGGGAGGAGGGGAGAGGGGGTAGGAGAGACAGTCGGGTCGGAGGTATGTAGAGGAGAGAAACTGCAGGTGGGGATGATCTGAGGGATGGAGAGAAGGAGAAAGTACAATACAGGAGAAGAAGAAAGAAAGAGGTGGGTAAGAGAGAAAGAGAGAGCTATTTAATGAAAAGGAGAATAGGAAGAGCAGGAGGGAGGAGGGAAGACTGGGCACTACCGCCAACATAACTGGCACAGAGCACA